>NW_016108330.1:67994-75800 GCF_001604975.1 Cebus imitator
GGGGGGCGGGGTGTGCGGGGCTCCCCTTGGCCTGGTTCGCGGGAGTGGGCGGCTCCGATTAACCCGCCGGCTCTTCCACCTACTGCCGGGCCGCGTTGCTCCCACGTCTCCTCTGGGAGGAAGGGCCTGTCTGGCCGTCAGGACTGGCTGAGTCCTCGCTTCGCCTGGACTGCCTGGCACCGCGCAGTGGGGCGGGTCTCAGCCTGGCCTCTCCCTCTTCCAACCTGTGGCCATCCCCACGTCCCCCATGTCCCTACGTGTCCCCACCTCGCACTCCCCATGTCCCTGCCTGTTCCCACCTCGCACCCCCATGTCCCTGCCTGTTCCCATCTCGCACCCCTCATGTCCCTGCGTGTCTCCACCTCACACCCTCATGTCCCTGCCTGTCCCCTCGAGCCCCCGTCCCTGCCTGTCCCCACCTCACACCCCCATGACCCTGCCTGTCCCCACCTCGCATCCCCATCTCCCTGCCTGTCCCCATCTTGCACCCCCCACGTCCCTGTGTGTCCCCACCTCACACCACCATGTCCATTCCTGTCCCCACCTCACACCCCCATGGGACCCCCATGTCCTTGCCTGTCCCCACTTTGGACTTCCTCCTGCACTCCCCACGTCTCCCTGCCCTGGTTGACCACCTTCCCCTGGCTGTCCCTTCTGCTTGGAATGGACTTACAACTGGAGAAGCTAGACGACCTCCTTGTGACTTGTTTGCCCCTCAATAGACAGTTTACTCTTTCCGCTGAGGAAGTTACATTAAGAGCTGAAGGGCGGTTCTCTGTAGTTTGCAAAGCTGAAGAAGATGGTATGTAAGGATCTGGGTGAGACAGAAGAATGGGCATTACAGGCTGAGGAGCCTGTGCCATCACTGCTTTGGGTGAGGAGAGGGAGATTCAGACCCACCTGTGCGCAGCCTCGAGTGCCCAGTAGCACCTTGTTCTCCACTTGCATCATCACCTTGCAAAGTGGCATGTTGTTGACTCCCCCATTTTACAGTTGAGGAAACCGAGGCTCCAGGAGTAGACTGTGACTTTCCCAGTCTGTGTGCAGGGAGTGTCTGAACCCAGCCTTGACCTACTGCAATGCTCTCTGCTCTGGTCTTGCTCTATTTTAAAATTTTGTTTATTTATTTATTTAGAGACCAAGCCTGGCTCTGTTGTTGCCCAGGCTGGAGTGCAGTGGCACCATCCCAGCACACCGCAGCCTCGACCTCCCAGGCTCAGGAGATCCTCCCACTTCAGCCTCTTGAGTAGCTGGGACCACAGGCTCATACCATCACGCCCAGCTAGTTTTTTTTTGTATTTTTAGTAGAGATGAGGTCTCGAACTCCTGGGCTCAAGCAATCCTCCCGTCTCAGCCTCTAAAGTGCTGGGATTAGAGGTGTGAGCCTCTGTGTCCTGCCCTCTCTTTAAGAAAAATGTGTTTCTTTCCAACCTGTGACTGGAAGCAGACCTGAGCTCTCTCATGGCTCCCCTTCTACTGGTTTCATCGCCTGAAGTTCTAGCCCAGACTCTACCTCTCAGGCACCCGGGGAACCAGATTCCTGGACTTCCTTCCTGGGACTTGACCTAGTGGGTCTGGGTAGGGCTCAGAAATCTGCAATTAAAGTGCCTCTCCGACAGTCTGTCTCCTCTCCTGCGGCCAGTGCAGCACGTGGACATGGAATCTCCAGGGAATCGGGGGTCAGCTCCAGCAGGTACCTTTTTTTCAGAGAAAGCAGATCTTCATTAGGTTGTGACTCCATCCCCGTCTGGATGCCCCTTGGGTGTGACCAACCCCTCTGTGATTTGAGGCAAATGTCTCAGAAAAGACCCTGCACGGATACTATTTTGAAGGTGAGTCGCTGGCCTTGGGATAAAGGTGTCCTCTCCAGGCAAATGTCCTGCCCTTCAGGTGTGCCTGGAATGCTTCACTCCTCTGCCCACCCTGGCCACTTGGAGGATGCCAGAATCGAAAGTTCTGCATATTAGACCTGAGGTCCAGAGCTGTCCCCTGCGCTGGGTCCCCAGTGACCCTCCTTTGTGGATCGTTCCAGCAGGCCAGAGCCCCTGCAGTGCTGGGATGTGGAGGGCACTGACCTGGTTAGTTGGAGGCCGATGTCTGCCCTACTACAGATTCACTGTGTGACCTAGCAAGTGGTTCCCCCATCCTGTCAGGCCTCAGTTTTCTCCGCTGTAAAATGGAGCAAGTGTCCCTGCTTTCCAGGGTAGTTAGATACAGTCATGCAGTGTAAATAGAGTTGTAGGTAAAATGCCTAGCCCTAGCCCTAAGCATGGCACCAGAATAGAGATCCACCCTGCTCCATGCGTGGGCTTTTCTGATGCTTTTTTTTTTTTTTTTTTTGAGATGGAGTTTTGCTCTGTCACCAGGCTGGAGTGCAGTGGCGCAATCTTGGCTGGCTCACTGCAACCTCCGCTTCCTGGGATCAAGTGATTCTTCCGCCTCGCCTCCCGAGTAGCTGGGACCACAGGCGCGTGCCACCACACCATTTTTTTGTATTTTTAGTAGAGATGAGGTTTCACCATGTTGGCCAGGATGGTCTCGATCTCTTGACCTCGTGATCCACCCGCCTTGGCCTCCCAAAGTGCTGGGATTACAGGCGTGAGCCATCGTGCCCGGCCCCTTCTGATGCTTTGTTGTGTGCTTTTTATCCTTTGCCACCTGCTCGCACGTTCATGGTGAGTTCGTCTGCCTCTGTGGCCTCAGCCGGCTGTCACCTCTGTGAGGGATTCTCCGTGGTTCCAGTCCTCTGCACCTCTGCAGAAATGAGGCTGAGAACTGAAGCTGCTGGCCGAGTCTTGGCCGGACCAGGGCTGGTGGGCAGAACTCGAAAGCCTCCTGTTCCCTGGTGATTCACTCAAGCACAATCTAGTGACCACCTTGGAGGACTTTGCAGATGGATTTGCAGATATTTGAATCAGCTGACTTTAAATAGGATTATTCTGGTTATCCGAGGGGCCCTGTGGAATCATGTGAGCTTTTAGAAGCAGAAGAGCAAGAAGAGTCAGAGATGAGGCAGAAGGAGAGGCCGGAGACGTCAGAGGAGGGATGAGGCGGGGGGCGGGGGTGTCAGAGAGCTCTGAATCATGAGAAAGACTCTATCTGCCTCTGCTGGCTTTGAAGGGGGCTCAAAGCCAAGATACACGGGCAGCCTCTAGAAGCTGGAAATAACCCCAGTGACAGCCAGCAAGGAAACCAGGACCTCAGAACTGCACCAGCGAGGAACTGCGATCTACCAAGCACTCTGAATGAGTCTGGAAGCAGATTCTCTCCTGGAGACTCCAGGGAACCATCGAAGTCCACGTGGGCTTCTGACTTACAGAACTTCCATAGAATACACTTGTGCAGGTGACTCAGTGGTCTGAAGGTCTGGTGCATATGGAAGCTGGCAGGCCAGGAGCAGTGAGCAGGCCTACCCATGGTCAGAGTCATGCCCTCTTCTTGGGAGATGTGTTGGATCCTGCTCCAAGTGCTTCACACAAACTTGGTGAATCTTCGCTTTTTATTTATTTATTTATATTTATTTTTTTGGAGATGGCGTCTCGCTCTGTCGCCCAGGCTGGAGCGCAATGGCGCGATCTCGGCTCACTACAACCTCTGCCTCCTGGGTTCAAGTGATTCTCCTGCCTCAGCCTCCCCAGGATTACAGGCACCCACCACCATGCCCAGTTAATTTTTGATATTTTAGTAGAGATGGGGTTTCACCGTGTTGCTTGGGAGGGTCTCGACTTCCTGAGCCCGGGCAATCCACCTGTCTCGGCCTCCCAAAGTGCTAGGATTACAGGCGTGAGCCCCCCGCCCCCGGCTGAAGCTTCACTTTTTAAATCCCCATTGTATGGATGAGGTAATTTAGGCACTTAAGTATATTGTCTAAGGCCACACAAGTAAGTAAGAGAGTGGGATTTGAACCCCTGGCTACCTGAGTGCAGAGTTCTACTCCGCAGCGTCTGCCCATGGGAGCAAGTACTTTCCAGAGATTCCAGGTGTAGAATTCCCAGAAACATCAGCAGGAGTTCGCCAACCACAGCTCCTGGAGTCTGCAGTCAGAATGCCTCCTGCCAGCTGCCGTAGTCATTACCTGCCCCACGTTCATTCATTCTTTTTCTTTGTTTCTTTTTTTCTTTTTCTTTCTTTTTTTTTTTTTTTTTTTTGCAGTTTTTTTTTCTTGTTACCTAGGCTGGAGTGCAATGGTGTGATCTTGGCTCACTGCAACCTCTGCCCCCCACGTTCAAGCAATTCTTCTACCCAGCCTCCTGAGTAGCTGGGACTACAGGCACGCACCACCACGCCTGGCTAATTATTGTATTTTTAGCAGGAATGGGGTTTCACCATGTTGGCCAAGCTGGTCTGGAACTCCTGACCTCAGGTGATCTGCCCACCTTGGCCTCCCAAAGCGCTGTGATTACAGGTGTGAGCTACCGCGCCTGGCCCGATCCCATATTTATTTAAAAATGTGATATTGTGCTCACCATGGTTTTTTTTTTAATTTTTCATTTTAAAAAATACTGCGTTCGAATATCATTTATCTCTGGATTACTGCGTTTTTGGACATTCCCTTAAATTTTGCACCTCAGTCATATGCCTCACTTCTCTCACCCTAGTCCTGGCCCTGTCACAGAGCACCTGTTTCTGGACTTTTCTGCAAGCTGCAAACTCCTGTGCAGTGTGAGCTTATCCCAGCTTAGTTGGCCTAATTCCTGCCTCTGGGGGAGGTAGGGTTCATAGGCAGGAGCTCTGAATCCCAGAGTTACAGACTCCAGTTGTTTTCTTTCCAGGGCCTCGTTCAGTCTCTCCTTGTTCACAAATGTTCACAGCCTATACTCCTTTGCCTTGCACTTAAGACCCTTTGTGATATATCCTTATCTTTCTTATAATGCCCACCACCACGGCACTCATCATCCGTTTAGAGACCTACTTCCTGTCCTGGGCACAGCCCCACCTCAATCCTTTCCCCCACCCCTCCTCCTTCTCAGCCACACCCTCCTCAACCCATTCCAAATTTCACCCCAGTTGAATTGCTCCTCTACGGAAACTTCCTCTTCCTGAACTCCTGAATTAATAATTTGCACCCCACACTCCTGTTTAATCCTGATGACTTTTCAGGGTTTCCTGCCGCTGACTGATCTTTAGCTAGTTTGTACCTGTTTAGCTGTTAGTCTCAGTGGTTCAGTGCCCACGCCACACTGGTGGTGTATTTTGAAAATCACTGCCCTGGTTTCCTGTATGTTCAGTGAAATGGAACACGCTCACATGTCAGTGCTCAGACACAGAGCCTGGCTCTCTGCAGCACAGCACGAACGACAGCAGTAGCAGTAGTTGTTCCTGTCTAATTTGAGTCAGATGGCAAAAGACTTGTGGCATTGAAAGTGACGTTTGAAGGGCCTGGATTAGAGACGTTTGGAGGTGCTGTATTAGGCTTGTGGGTGCCTTGAGAAGGCTCTCGAGAGAAGCAAAAAAAAAAAAAAAAAAAACTCAAAAGCTAGCAGAAGACAAGAAATAACTAAGATCAGAACAGAACAAAAAAAAAAAAAAAAAAAAATGGTGGATGGCGTTTGCAGGTGGGTGCAAGGTTTGGAGGGAACAAAGAAATATAAATGCGCAGTTGGGGCCATGGAGGGACCGGGAAGGGGCAGTGCCCGGAGAGGACTGCAAGTTTGCCTGGACCCACTCGACCTGAGCGGGACATTCCCAACTCCCCTTCCTGGCAATGAGAAGGGCCTTGACTCTTTCTGGGTCATGAGTCACTGGGTCTGATTTGGGTAGTAATTGCACAGTAAACAAGCAAACAAGGGCTGATAAGGGCTTGACTGAATGAAATGGAATCAGGCCAGGTCAGAAGAGAGATTTCACCATCAAGTCCGATTGCGGTGCCTCTGCACGCTTCCGGGACCTGCCATTCACAGCTCCAGCCCCACACCCAGGCCCAACCCCCCACCACTTGCCTCTACCTCCCGGCTGTCCCCAGGGGCCCCTCTATCCCTGGATTCCTCATCCCATTGCAGCTCGACCCGTCACTTACAGCCTACCTTATCTGGGTCTCCCTGGCCCCTCTTCTCTCCAGAAACCCTGGGTTCCCCCTATTCCTTCAAGAACCAGTTTGAGACCCTTCCCCTGAGAAGCTGTCCCTCACCAGTCTCTTTCTCCTCCTTTGTTTCTTCCTTTCACTTTTTAAAAATTAAAGGGAAATTCATATAACATATACTCAATGATTTTAAGGTATGTAATTCGGAGTTATCCCATTAGCGAATCTAAATGATCTCCTGATCACATCTGAAGCGCTTTGTGAATGAGTGGCCAGTGAGAGCCAGTTTTCCTCTTGCTTTGTCGAGGCAAAATTCACAGAGCATGAAATTAACCATTTTAAAGCGTATAATTCAGTGATGTTCAGTGCATTTATAATGTTGTGCAACCATTATCTCCCTCTAGCTTCCAAACTTTTTCATCACCTGCAAAGAACACCTCATACCCGGCCAGGCGTGGTGGCTCATGCCTGTAATCCAAGCACTTTGGAGGTCAAGGCGGGTGGATCATCTGAGGTCGGGAGTTCAAGACCAGCCTGACCAACGTGGTGTAAACCCTGTCTTTAAAAAAAAAAAAGAAGAAAATAAGAACACCTCATGCCCATGAACTAATTATTCCTCATTCCCCTCTCCCACCCCATTTCCCTGGCACCCACTAATTGGCTTTCTGACTCTGTGGATTTGCCCATTCTGGACACTTCCATGGAAGAGGAATCATATGATAAGAGATCTTTCGTGTCTCTCTTCTTTCACTTAGCATGTTTCCTACGTTCCCTCAAGTTAGAGCATGCATTAGTACTTATTTCTTTGTAAAGCTGATTAATATTTTATTGTATGGCTACACTACATTGTGTGTGCGTGCGTGTGTGTGTATTTTGAGACGGAGGCTCGCTCTGTCGCCCAGCCTGGAGTACAGTGATGCAATCTCAGCTCACTGCAACCTCTGCCTCCTAAATTCAAGTGATTGTCCTGCCTCAGCCACCTGAGTAGCTGGGATTACAGGTGCATGCCACCTCTCCCAGATAATTTTTGTATTTTTAGCAGAGACGGGACCTGCTTTTGTTTTTGAGACCGCGTCTCCCTCGGTTGCCCAGGCAGGATGCGGCGGTACCATCACAGCTCACTGAAGCCTCCATCTCCCAGGCTCAAGCGATCCTCCCACCTCAGTCTCCTGAGTAGCTGGGACCACAGGCACTCCCCACCATGCCCAGCTAATTTTTGTGCTTTTTGTGGAGACAAGTTTTCGCCATGTTGCCCAGGCTGGTCTGGAACTCCTGAGCTCAAGAAATTCACATTCAGCATCAGCCTCCCAAAGTGCTAGGATTACAGGTGTGATCCTAGCCCCTGGCCTATGCCACGTTTTTTAAAATCCACTCATCTGTTGATGGACAGTTGGGCTCTTTTCACCTTTTGGCTATTATTCTGCTGTCAACTTTTGCGTATAGGTTTCTGTGTAGACACGTTTTCATTTCTCTTGGATATAAGCCTGGGAGTGGAATTGCTGGGTCATATGGTGACTCTTTATTTTTTGAGAAACCACCAGGCTATGTTTTCACATTTAACATTTCCACCAGCAATGTATGAGGGTTCCTATTTTTCCAGATCCTCACCAATACTTATTATTTTCCATTTTTGTTTGTTTTAGATCGTAACCCTTCTAATGGGCATGAAGTGGTATCTCATTGCGGTTTTGATGTATATTTCCCTACTGACCTGTGGTATTGAACGTCGTCTTAGGTGCTAGTTGTCCATTTGTGCATTTTCTCTGGAAAAATATCTGTTCAAATCT
>NW_016108330.1:77298-81892 GCF_001604975.1 Cebus imitator
TCTACTAAAAATATAAAAAATTTAGCCAGGTGTGGTGGCGTGCGCCTGTAATCCCACACACACTCGGAAGGCTGAGGCAGGGGAATTGCTTGACCCAGGGAGGCGGAGGTTGCAGTGAGCGGAGATCGCGCCACTGCACTGGGTGACAGAGTGAGACTCTGTCTCAAAAAAAGAAAATGCAGATTCTGATTCAGGAAGTCTCGTTGTGACCTGAGATTCTGCCTTTCTAATAAATTCCCAGGCCATCCAGATGTTGCTGGTTTAGGAGTCACATTTTGAATAGAAAAGACCTGATTGATGTATTCGATGAAACTTCACTGCAGACTTTCACAATATACCAGGCAGTGATGAATAAAACAGCCACGTTTTTGCCCTTGTGGAGTTTATGCTTTCTTGAGGAAGACAGGAATTAAGTAACAAATTATGTAAGGAAAAGAAATAGGAGGCATGAGAATGTACGACAGAAGTGTGGTGTCTTAAAAGACCATCTGAAGATGGATACATATTGAAGAAAAGTGGGAATAGTATGTGTGAAGGCTCAGAGGTGGAAAGAAGCTTGGTTGGAAACAGAGTGAAGGTTTGCTGGCGGGAGAGAGGAGGTAGACAAGGAAACCACAGGTCTCCTCTTTGGAGACCACTTTGAGGATTTTGAAATTTATCCTAAGAGGAATAGAATGCCCTTAGAGAATTTAAGGGAGATGAGTAATATGATCAGATTGGTGTCTGGCAAGATCACTTTGGCTGTAGCTGGAAAAGGATTGGAAGGAAGATTAATATCCATGAAAGGATGTAGAGAGCCTAAGAGGTTGAGAGGGCAAGATTGGAAGGTCAGGAGGCGGTTAGATGCTTGTTACCTCGGTATGCACACACAGGAGCTTTGTAAATGCTTGAAGGGTGAGTGGGTGGCACCTTCATACTCCTGTGACAATAACCACCTCCCTCTTCAGCTTGTTACTGGCCTGGCAGCAAGTGAGGCCTCTGCAAGGCCACTGTTGTGAAAGAGACTAATCATTAAACCCAGTCAACAGCACTGAGCCAGTCAAGGGGCAGTCAGATGCCAACAGGTGACACCGTCTGCCACTGTGGAACCCACTTACATCAAAGAATGCTAATAGGCCAGGTGCAAACTGTCATCTGAGCTGACCTTAAAAAACCCCTTCATGGAGTTGGGAGGGGAGACCCTAAAAAGCCAACCAACCACATACATCCGCAAGTAAACAGAGAAGCTAACGAAACCCACTGCCTCTCTCCCAGGAACCAGCCTAGAGCCTTGGAGTGCTCTTTTGTTTCGTGAACTAGAAGTGTTTTATAATTCGTTGACCAAAGGGCCAAGAAGCCCAGTCTCTGCCATTTTGAAGACTGAGGCAAAAGAAGAACACCAGAAATATTGAGCCTGTCTTGGATTATTTTGGCATTTTGGTCACTGTGGATTTGAATGTAAATTTTGACTTTTTAAAACATTGACATACAATGCTACTCATTTCGATAGTAATACTGTTTTTTTTCTTTTTTTGGCAGCCCCTTAAACTTTATACCTGAATGGGTGTTTCTCTTGCCTCATCCTAGTGTAGGTTCTGAAAAGCCCCTGAGAGTCACCCAGTGCCTTCCGCCCGATCAGAACACTGACCATCTGCAGCAGGTTGTTACCAAACAGGACTTGGGTGTGCCCACCTGGCAGAGCCACGCCAAACGCTGGCCTTGGGGTTGCAGTGAGAGAAATGGAGGCAATGATTGCAGGGCACCCAGCAAGGAGAATCAGGCAGCTCATGCTGAAGACCTGAACTCCCTCGTGGCTTACAGCAAGGGCTTTAAAGGTGGGGTGGCAGAGGTTACAGGCAATGTCGTAAATCAATACATGGAGGCAGACTGGGCAGTGGCGCACAGCTGTGGCACGCACCTGTGGCACGCACCTGTGGGCCCAGCTCCTCGGGAGGCTGAGGTGAGACGATCACCTGAGCCTAGCAGGCTGACGCTGCAGTGAGCTGTGATCATGCCACCGCACTCCGTCCTGAGCAACAGAGTGAGACTCTTTCTCAAAACCCCCCACCACCAAACCCCCCAAGATGTGGAGGCTGTGGATTGGTTGGACCTAAATAGTCTGGGCATCTTGGGGTGGGGGGCATGGGTCATAGGTGGAATCAAAGATTTTCTGATTTGTAATTGGTTAAGGGAGAGAAGCCCTGTCTAAACATTTGGGATCATCAGAAAAGAACGTTAGCTCCGGCTCGTGGGTGTGGCCTCCTCCAGGGCCCTCAGGAAGAACAGGGTGGCGGACAGAGGTTAGTCCCTGGCTCCCCCTTACCTGCGGTCTATGTGCCAGGGGTGTCTGGGTTTCTGAAAAATCACATAAATTAAGAGGTTATCTATCTCTGGTTTCCATAGGGAATATCCCTTGACTGGAGCTTCCTTGACTGTTGATTTAGGCTACGGCTACCTTCTTGCTTATCAATTTCTCATTTGTTTCTCAGGGAGAGCTAGTTGCCCGGAAGTTCACTTGAGGGAATTCAAGATTTTCCTTTATTTCCATGCCTGAGGGGTGCCCAGCAGGCTGATAAGAGAAGCCCTTGCCCCTCTCAAGGTGAGTGAGTGATGCCCTCATAGTTTCCTTAACCATGGGTGCCTGGCTTTGCATGATCCAAGTTTCAGGCGAGATGTGCCAGCCTCCGTGTTCCCCTGCTGATTGTCCCTGCGGTCTTTGTCACCCTATCTTGGGTATTTTATTTATTTATTTAATTTTTTTTGAGATGGAGTTTCGCTCTTGTTGCCGAGGCTGGAGTGCAATGGCGAAATCTCGGCTCCCTGCAACCCCCACCTCCCAGGTCCAAACAATTCTTCTGCCTCAGTCTCCCAAGTAGCTGGGATTACAGGCATGCACCACCACGCCTGGCTAATTTTGTAATTTTAGTAGAGACGGGATTTCTCCATGTTGGTCAGGCTGGACTCGAACTCCTGACCTCAGGTGATCCACCTGCCTTGGCCTCCCAGAGTGCTGGGATTACAGGCATGAGCCACTGCACCTGGCCTCCTTGGGTATTTTAAAAAATTGCTCACTCCCCATCGCTCACTAGAACATGGGCCTTATGTGGGCAGAGATCTTGTTTGCTTTGCTCACTGGGTCAGCAATGCCTGGAATGGGGCCTGATGCAAAGTCAGTGCTCTCGAAATAGTTCATGAAATGAGCAACAGCTGATGGTTCGCAAACACTTGATGATCACCTCGCCTGTAGCAGGTCATTTAATACTCACAACAACCTTGCAAGGCGGGTACTATTCTTGTCACCATTTGACAGGTGGAAAAACAGGCACAGAGTGGTCTGTAACTTGCCTAAGCCCATATGGCTAGTAAGCAGTGAAGCTGAGATTCGAACTTGAGTAGTCTGGCTCTGGAGCGGGGATTCTCACCCTCGGCATGATTGACATTTTGGGCTGGATACGTCTTTGTGGTGGGGGCTGTCCTGTGCATTGCGGGCTATTTAGCAGCATCTCTGGTCTTTACCTAGCAGATGTGAGTCTCACCCGGCCTCCCCAACCGTGACCACCAAGAACGTGTCCAGCCTCTGGGGCGAGGAGTAAAATCACCCAGTTGGCAATTGCTGCTCTAGATTTTCTGTTTTTGTTTTGAGTCAGAGTCTTGCTCTGTTGCCTATGCTGGGGTGCAGTGGTGTGATCTTGGCTCACTGCAGCCTCTACCTCTGGGTTTCAAGCAATTCTCCTGCCTCAGCCTCCTGAGTAGCTGGGATTATAGGCGCCTGCCATCACGCCCAGCTAATTTTTGTATTTTTGGTAGACACGGGGTTTCAACATACTGGCCAGGCTGGTCTTGAACTCCTGACGTCAAATGATCTGCCCGCCTAGGCTGGGATTACAGGCATGAACCACCGCGCCCAGACTGCTCTAGAATTTTTAATTACTCCACCATGCCGCCTTCCTATGTTGAATAGATGAAGAAATGCTGAGTTCCAATGTGATGCATTCATTGCCCCAGCGTCTGCTTGTGGGGACAGAGGCAGAAGCCTCCCTCCTGAACCTGGAAGGCCGAAGTGCCCGACTGTGCTTTTCACCTTCAGTGAAGAGGAAGGGGACAGGGGAAGGAGCCCCAAGTTCAGCACATGCCTTGACAGCTGGTCCTTGCCCTGGCAGACTGCCGGGCACCCTCCCAAACATGGAGAGAAAGGAAAATCTTGATTTCCTTGAAGAGAAATTCCAGGTACCTAGCTTGCCCTGAGAAGCAAATGAGCAACTTGATAAACAAGAAAATAACAGTCACTTAAAACACTAGCCAAAGAAGTACAGCGAGGTACTAATTATCACAAGGTATACATGGAATGTTCCCTATGGAAACTAAAGATAACATCTTAACATATGTCCCTGAGTTGTTTTTCAGAAACCGGGACCCCATCACATGGACCTGCTGGCGCGTAGAACTGAACTGTAGATTTGTTCTAAATTTTTTCCTGAGGGACCTGGAGGAGGCCACGCCCACAAACCAGAGCTAACATTTTTTTTTCTGCTGGTCCCAAATTTTTAGACAAAGCTTTTCTTCCTTAACCAATTACAAATCATAAAATCTTTAAAACATTTATTTCTGGGCCGGG
>NW_016108330.1:82312-87285 GCF_001604975.1 Cebus imitator
TTCAAGCAATTCTTGTGCCTCAGCCTCCTGAGTAGCTGGGATTACAGGTGTGCACCACCACACCCGGATAATTTTTTGTATTTTTAGAGAGACAGGGTTTTGCCGTGTTGCCCAGGCTGGTCTTGAACTCCTGAGCTCAGGCGATCCGTCCGCCTCGGCCTCCCAAAGTGCTGGCATTACAGGCGTGAGCCACTGCACCTGGCCCAGAAAATCATTGAGTTCACCTATGACTGGTGCACAGCACCCCCTCAAGATGTCCCACCTATATATGTCAAACCAATGTACAGCCTTGGCTGAGCTCAGGAAGCAGGTAAAGCTGGCAGTCAAAACCAGATGGCAGTCAGAAGGATCTAGAACCTTCCCCCTGGAGATCCCTTCTTTCTCCACTTGCAATCACCCTCAGGTCCCAGCACAGGGTAGGGCTAGATGAAAACGCCCAGAGGAAACTGAAAGGCAGTTACGGAGCCAGCTGGCTGCGGGTCCCACGGTGGTGGCCTCGGGAGCTCTGGGGTGGGTTGTGCCCTGCAGTGGGCCTCATGCCTGTGACTGAGAGTGGTGTTCCGGCTGGGTAAGAGGCAAGTGCTCATCAAATGTTTCTTGAGTGAACAAATGAAACCCATCAAAACTGGCTGTTCACCCTGAGATAGAATAGATTTATTAGCAAGAGGTAATCAGGAAACATGTATTTTTACAAAAATGGAAATTTTTTTTCCAAACAAGCTGTAAGTTGAAATATTTTAGGACTTGAAATAGAATTCTCATACCACTGGGTATTGCTTACAGCAAAAGCTGTCTGTCTGTTGTAGTGGAACATGCCTGCCACTTCGGAGTTAACCTGTGTTTTCTATAATGTACAATGTAAAAAATACATGGTAATATTCACAGAATAAGCACTACATTACTATATTCCTGCTAGAAGGCATTTAGACAGGACTACAGTATATGCAATAAAAACACTTGGTAATTGATCTCCTAATTCTACAGTGTGGTACTAATTATCACAAGGTATACAGACTTAGAGCATCTCCACGTAAGCTTGTAGTGACCGTTAGGCGGCTTAAAGAGGAAAAGTGACGTTTTTGTGTTCCCGACTTCCAGTGAATGCTGGGCCAATGGTCAGCCAAAGTCGACGTGGCTTGGTGTTTGTGACTCCGTTTCCTCGGGAAGTTCTGGGGCCTCGTCCAGTTGTATTGAGACTGCTATTCATGCTATCTGGTGTTAATCCTACAGCGAGGAGCAACGTGGGGCCTGAAGGAGATGGCAGCATTGGTACGGGGGGCGTGGTTCTGAGCAGAGAGGACTCCCTTCCGTCCAGGTTACTGGGAGACAGAGGGGCTTTTTGAGACCTGCAATTTTGGCTGGAGAAGCTGCTTTGGAAATTGACATCACCATCAGCGGGAAGATTTGTCAATGGCTGGACTTCAGGATATGGTTTCCCCCTCCCGCCGCCCCCACCCCCCCACCCAGTTATAACAACTACATGGAACATGCTGGGAGGATGCCTGGGTGGCCACCTCAACCCAGGAGCCTGGGCTGGGGAGGGACGGAAGCAGGACTGGAGTCTAAGATTCTTGTATGCAAGGGTGCCGTTTCCCCTCTTAGAAGAGTGAGGAGTCTAGGGAAGAAGGACCGAGAGCACTGCAGGAGACGGGAGGGACGGGTGCTCAAAGTCCAAAACGGTGCAGAAATTCATATTCCGGCTCTACAGGAATCTAAGAACAAGGACGATTTGTATTCTTGGAGAAGCACATACTGAAGAAGAAAATCCAGTGAAACCAAACGAATATGTACAGTATCATCTAGCACGTGTCCCCGGGAGCAGCTGGGTCTGGGCTGGGCACAGCTTCAGGTGGGGAGTTTTGGTTCTATTCGGAGGGAAGACTCGTAGAGGCTTTCTTCATCCATTACAAAAGATTGGTCCAGTAAATACTGCGTTACCTGAGAAAAGAAAAAAAATGAGAAAAGGGGATGGGAGTGCTGTAGGACCTCTCTAATACTGACTGTGGACGTCCTTTTTCCCCTAGGACCCCAGACTCTTACTGGGGAGAGTCAGGTGGGCACATGAGGCCAAAAAGCATTTGGTAGTGTTCCATCGTGACATAAGTTTTAAGTAGTTGATGGAAGTATTGTCTTAGGATTATTATTTAATATCATCATAATGTCAAGGTTGGTGCAAAAGTAAAAAAAGTCAATTTTAGAAACTAGGTGGCGGATGTATGTGTTGACAATTCTGTCAGTGTTTCCGTATGTTTGAAAAGTTTCGTGAGGCTGGGCATGGTGACTTGTGCCTCGAATCCCTGCACTTTGGGAGGCTGAGACAGGAGGATCGCTTGAGCCCAGGAGTTTGAAACCAGCTTGGGCAACAAAGTAAGACCTTGTTTCTACAAAAAATATAAAAAGTAGCTGGGTATTGTGTTTTGCACCTGTGGTTCCAGTTACATGGGAGGCTGAGGCAGGAGGATCACTTGAGCCCAGGAGGTCAAGGCTGCAGTGAGCTCTGTTCACACCACTATACCCCAGCTTGGGTACAGACATTGTCTTAAAAATAAAATAAAATAGGCCGGGCGTGATGGCTCACTCCTGTTGGCCTGGCCAACATGGTGAAACCTGGTCTCTACTAAAAATACAAAAATTAGCCAGGCATGGTGGCAGGCACCTGTAATCCCAGCTCCTTGGGAGGCTGAGGCAGGAGAATCACTGGAACCCAGGAGGCAGAGGTTGCAGAGAGCTGAGACTGTGCCATTGCGGTCCAGCCTGGGTGACAGAGTGAGACTCCTCTCAAAATAAAATAAGATAAAATAAAAAATAAAAAGTTTTATAATAAAATATTGGGACAAAATATATTTAAACACTAGGATTACACAATACTGTGGGAGATTTACTCTAAGAGAGGCGAGTGGAAATGGAGGCTGCATGTGAGAAGAGCCTCCCTTTTTCTGGCCGCACGGGGCTCACCCTGGGGAGAAAGATGCACTCCCATGAGTTAGGCCATCCTCTCTTCTCTCTCCCCACCCCCACTCCTGCTCTGAAGCATTTGCTGAATGCCTGCACATTAACTGCCGTGAGAGATTCGAGCTCTAACCTCCCAGGCAGCCCCTGCTCCAAACACTATCTTTCTAAGACTTATTTATTTGTCAGTTGTTTGCAACTGAAGGCACATTTCCCCTCCATACATGCATCCAGAACAGAAAGAACAAAATTTTCTTTTCTGTTTGAGACAGCCTCTTGCTCTGTCGCCCAGTCTGGAGTGCAGTGGTGCAATCCGGACTCAATGCAACTTCTTCCTCCCGGGTTCAGGCGATTCTCCTGCCTCAGCCTCCTGGATAGCTGGGATCACAGGCGTGCACCACCACGCCTGGCTAATTTTTGTATTTTTAGTAGACACAGGGTTTTGCCATGTTGGCCAGGCTGGTCTTGAAGTCCTGCCCTTCAAGTGATCTGCCTGCCTCGGCCTCCCCAAGTGCTGGGATTATAGGTGCAGGCCACTGCGCCTGGCCAAATTTTCTTATGATGTTTGAGAATCTTCTGATAGCTGCATGAGAAAAATCCAGGCTGCTGCTTTTGTCTTGGCCGATTGACTCTGCTACTGTAAAGGATGGAACCAGCTCTCTGCTATGCTCATTAATAGTCACAGATAGTGATTACTATGTCTGATTAGCAGCTGATACCCATGACTTCTGGGAAGATGACTTTTTAGATATCACAGTCGGGTTTGACCTACACCCATTGATAAAGAAATGGCAATTTTATGACTGTGTGAAATAGACTTTTATACCTAGATAATAGCATCATGTGAACAGTCCTTGCTAGAACACATGAATCTCTACCTCCTAAGCCTTCTGGGGATCAACTAACTGATTAGTTTCCTCCATAGTGAGCATGTGCAAGAACAACTTTAGTAGAGACTGGGTTTTGTCATGTTGGACGGGCTGGTGTCGAACTCCTGACCTGAGTTGGCTAAGTCAGGCTAATTTTCCTAAGACATAGTACCTTTGAGGGAGACTGGCAGCATATACCACCATTGCAAAGCTGTTAATGGAAGAAGTCTCAAGATCTATCTATCTATCTATCTATCTATCTATCTATCTATCTATCTATCTATCAATCATCTATCGGTAGAGTTTCACTCTTGTTACCCGGGGTTGGAGAGCAGTGGTGCAATCTTGGCTCACTGCAACCACTGCCTCCTGAGGTCGAGCAATTCTCCTGCCTCAGCCTCCAGAGTAGCTGGGATTACAGGTGCGTGCCACCATGCCTGGTCTTTTGTATTATTGATAGAGATGGGGTTTCACCATGTTGGCCGGACTGATCTTGAATTGACTTTAGACGATCCGCCCGCCTTGTCTCCCAAAGTGCTGGGATTACAGGCATGAGCCACTGCGCCTGGCTGGTAATATTTGTTTGTAGTGTGCATCAGAGCTTGAGGGAAAGTTTAAGGAGACAAAAGCAGGAGATGAAAGAAAACCCTGAAATTTTGTTGGTAACTTCTGAGACTTTCCAGCACTCAATGTGGTCATGATGCCTTCTGGTTGAGCCCTGTGTAATACATGAACTGTGGCTCCCAGGCTGATGAACACACAAACACAGCCCCTCAAATACTGCTGAGTTATGTAGATACTTTTGTCTTAATATTTTTTATTGTAGAAGAAAAGACGTGACAATATAAAATACATTTTTGGAGAAAGAAGTTCATAATCTTACCACTCTAAAATAACTGCTTTCATTTTTCGTATGATTGTCTAGTTCTTAAAATACAAAATGACTTTTCCATCATTGTACGTATGGAATGGATAGCACTTGATATGCTTTCACTTATGCTATTAGGGAAAATGTCCATAACGATATCTCCAAAGTCACACTTTCTAGTGGCTGTAAGCCTGCGCCACCTTGCTGCACTGTATTTACTGACCTCATCCCCTATTGTTGGGTATGGAAGATATACTGGATATGGTTTCAGGTTTTTTTTTTTTTTT
>NW_016108330.1:91175-130041 GCF_001604975.1 Cebus imitator
TTTAGTAGAGACGGGGTTTCACCATGTTGACCAGGATGGTCTCGATCTCTTGACCTCATGATCCACCCGCCTCGGCCTCCCAAAGTGCTGGGATTACAGGCTTGAGCCACCACGCCCAGCCATGTCTTTTTCCATGGTAAGTGCTTTTCCTGTTGTCTGTTTTCCTGCCAAATTTTATTTTAAAAATATAAAAGCTATGCATACAGCATATATGTATAATCCTTTTTCTGAGCGCTGAACCATTTGAAGGTAAATAGTGTAACGCTTTCCCCACTAAGTGCTTCAGCCGCTCAGCTCCTAAGACCACGGACGTTCTTTTACACAACTATAACATCGATACACCTGGGACATTAGACATCAATAAAATAAAAGTAGCTGATGTACAGATCATATTCAAATTTCTTCAAGTTTTAACAAATAATCTTTACGTCTATGCTTTTTAGATTCCAGATCTAATCAACAGTCACACATTGCATTTAGATGTCATATGAGTTAGTCTTATTTTATTTTATTATTAAAAAAATTTTTTTTCCGTTATGGAGACAGGGTCTCACTATGTTGCCCAGGGTGATCTTGAACTCCTGAACTCAAGTAACCCTCCTTCCTCTGCCTCTCAGAGCGCTAGAATTAAAGGCTCACTGCCGAGCCCAGCCCGTGCGTTTTAGTCTTTTTTAATGTACAGCAGTATCCTGTGTTTGTATTTTATTTTTCATGATATTGATATATGTATGCGTGTATGTGTATGTGCGTGCGTGTGTGCATGCGTGTGTGTGTATTTTGATTTTAGAGACAAAGCCTCACTCTGTTGCCCAGGCTAGCATGCAGTGGTGCAGTTATAGCTTACTACAGCCTTGAACTCCTGGGCTCAAGTGATCCTCCTGCCTCAGACTTCTGAGTAGATGGGACTAGAGGCGTGCACCACCATGCCCAGCTAATTATTCTTATGATTTTTGCTAGAGACAGGATTTCTGATCTCCCTATGTTGCCCAGGTTGGCTTCAAACTTATGGGCTCAAGGGATCCTCCCCCTTCAGTCTCCTGAAGTGCTGGGGTTACAGGTGTGAGCCACTACTCCCAGCTGATATATACATTTCTAATTGAAAATATTTTATTGCTAAAAGACATTGATATTTTTGAAGAGTGTATGCAGTCGCGTGTTGGAGCCGGCCCATCGCAGCCTGCAAGAGCCAGCTGTTAGCCTCTGTTCTCAGCTCTGCTTTCAGGGATGTCAGGTGGCGGTTTGAAAGCAGCCCTGCCAGCAGTGTCTACCAGGCTCCTCCGAGCCCTCTTCGTGCCATTCTTTTAGCAAGAACACCCCCACTTTTGATATCTGATCAGATTCTGCATTCTCCACCCCTGATATCTGAAGTCCTTGGCCTGACTCTAATAAAAACCTTGTTAGGCCAGAATTCCCCTCCTCTTGGCATCTCCTCTTAGTAATTACCCATCCACTGATCCCCTTCCCTTGGCCCACTGACCACAAATCCCCACTTGTCCCTGTTGTATTTGGAGTTGAGTTCAATCTCTCTCCCCCAAGAAACAGTCTTGGCCTCTACGGCGTTAGGTTTGAATAAAGACCTCCTTGCCATTTTTAACAAGTGTTCCAATTGTTTTCCTCTTCAGCAGCAAATGCTACACATCAAGACTCAATCCCCCACCCCCAAGACCCATTTACCATTTACTAACTAGCACACCGCTGAGTTACAGACCAGTTGTGTTACGGAAGGTCCCATATTCTGAAATTGCTGGTTCCTCCTGATTACCTTCAGTTAAACACTTTGATGCATAACATAGGTGATGTTGCGTCTCACGGTGCCCTTTATCTCTGTCTTGTCCAACGTTGAAAATCCTGGGACTCCATGGCCCCTCCTGCTTTCCCAAGCCCCCATTCCTCTCCCCTGCTTTATTTCTTCCATGACTGTAACAATCATCTGTCATATTATATTTTTTACCTCTTAGTCTCTCTCTCTCTAGAATGAAAGCTCATGAGGGCCAAGAGTTTATCTGTTTAGTTACACTACTGAGCCAAAAGTCGACTATAGTGCATGGCACGTAGGACTTGCTCAGTGAATATTTGTGGAGGTAGAGAATGAACGGGAGCAATGCAAAAGTGGCCAATTTCATTAATTGTAGTTTGGCCACTGATTTTTCTCCTTCAATATGGCTATCAGCTCTCAAGCAGATCATGAGTTCTCAGAACGTGACAAAAAATAGACACATTCTAAAAAACGCATCGATCACAAAGGACATTACAAGGGAAAAACAATAAAAGGTTGATTTTCTTTTTTTTTCTTTTTTTTTTAGACAGAGTTTTACTCTTGTTACCCAAACTGGAGTGATTTCTGGTGCTCTTGAGGGTGTGTCTGAAGCTGGAGATTTTTGTGAACTGCACACTAGGAGGTCAAGATGCTGTGTGGAAAGTGAATAGATCTCTGGGCAGAGAAGAAAGGTCATAGGATTGGAGGCTGGGCACAGTGGCTCACGCCAGTAATCCCAGCACTTTGGGAGGCTGAGGTGAGTGGATCATCTGAGGTCAGGAGTTTGAGACCAGCCTGACCAATACGGTGAAACTCCGTCTCTACTAACAATTCAAAAATTATTGGGGCATAGTGGTGTGCACCTGTGATCCCAGCTACTTGGGAGGCTGAGACAGAAGAATTGCTTGAACCCGGGAGGTGGAGGTTGCAGTGAGCCAAGATTGCACCACTGCCCTTCACCATGGGTGACAGAGTAAGACTCCGTCTCAAAAAAAAAAGTTCATAAGATTGGGAGCCCAAGACAGTATGTGTTGGCAAATCTCAACTTTTTTTCCTTTATGGCGAGCTGAGACTTTTTTTTTTTTTTTTTTTTTTTTGACCAACCATTCTCTTACATGGCCTTGCAATCTTTTAAAAATGCAAACGAACCCAATTAAGGACAGGGTCCCAGATCCTTTTAGGATCCCACGAGTGTCAGCTGTTTCTGGCAGGTGTGCTGCCACTCTCTGCAGCTAGCCATCATCCTGTCTCGGGTAATATGGGATATGTGTGGGTGCTGGTGGTGGCAGGGTCGCTGTACTTAGCCTTACACAAGCCTGTCTCTCTTGCAATAGACATGTTCGCCCCAACCAGGAAAACTCTTCCAGGATTCTCCTCCTCCAGTGAGGCTCTCTAGGCCCCCAGAGCAGCAGAGACCCTGGGACCCAGACCCCCACGGCCCTCCCTGCCTGTTTCCAGATGTACAAAGTATTTTCTTGTGCCTTGTCTGTAGCAGCAAAAGATCGAAACAACCTAAACGTCTGTCAATACAGAGGACTGACTGAATAGATTTCTCTGAAGCTATAAGAAAGAATGAGGATGATTCTGTTTTAATAGGGGATGATCCCAAAGATATATCATGAAGGAGAAAAAGGCATGCTATTGAGCAGTGGATAGTATACCACAGAGAGTATACAAAGTCGGCTTGTGTTTATGGACTGCCTGTGGACCTCGACACCAGAAATGGGTGGCAGTGCTGCCTTTGGAAGGGGAACTAGGCAGCTGGGGGACATTTCACTGTGCACTCCTTCTGTCTGCAGAGTTTGTAACCTGCGAGCATAGCACCTTTCAGAAACAGATGTTATCATCTCTGTCTCTCTTGTCCTGGGGGAGATTAGACGTGAATAGAAACCATCCTAAGGCAGGTAAAAATCAGATAAGAGTCACAAGATGAACACAGGCTCCATTTGAAGAAGGGACGACTCATTTCTGACCGGGTAATGGGGACTAGGGAAGACTTCCTTACGGGGATGGTGTTTGAGCTGAGTCTGAGAGAATTCTGGAAGGGAAAGTGGACGGGTGTGGAGGGGACAGGGTAGAAGGTGGCTTAGACAGAGCCACTGTGAAAACACGTAAGTGACCAGGAAAATGCACCACTTACCTTTGCTTGGTGCTCTATTTTGTAGGCAGTTTGTTGAAACTGGCGAATCTCTCGGATAATGTGGGATATCTGCGGGAAGGAGGGAGAGTTTCAGAACGCAATTTGTTCCCTTAGTGCTGCCCCTGACCTTGTAGAACTGAAGGGGCATCAACAGCTAAATCTAAAGTCAGCCTCTTAATTCCTGGAAGGTCCCACAGAGGCATCATCTGTGTTTGTTTTTATTTTTTGAGATGGAGTCTCGCTCTGTTGCCTAGACTGCAGTGCAGTGGCGCAATCTCGGCTCACTGAGGATCTCCTGCGTTCAAGCGATCCTCCTGCCTCAGCCTCCCGAGTAGTTGGAATTACAGGCACCCACTGCCATGCCTGGCTAATCTTTGTATTTTTAGTAGAGATGGGTTTCACCATGTTGGCCACGCTGGTCCTGAACTCCTGACCTCAAGTGATCAACCCGCCTCGGCCTCCCGAAGTGCTGGGATTACAGGTGTGAGTGCCTGCTGTGCACAGGACACAGGGAAAGGCTTCCACTCTTCAGGATGGTGTCTGGAGAAACCCTTTCCATCAAACGGAATCTAATGTGGAGGCCCATTACGTAAAACTGGTGCAAATCGAGGCTTTCTAGTTGAACTGAGAGGGGAGAAGGGGATGGTCGGAATCCTGCTTCTGATGGAAGAAGTCGCCTCATCCCTCAAAAATCCAGGTTCTAGATTTTTCTGGAAAGACTGGAAACTTATTCTTTTAGGAGGCGCTGTGTAAGTGGTTTTACTTTGTCCACATCAGGCAAGTGTCCACATGAGCAATACGGAGGGGTGTGAGTAACGAGTAGGCTTTGGAGTCACCTGGAAGCCAGACCTGGCCCTGCCCTTTGTCGGGTGACCTTGGGCTTCTCACTTGATCTCACCCGGCCTCAGTCTGCTTGTCTGAAGGGTGCAGAATGAGAAGAGCACCTACGTCTCAGACTGCCAGGACTAGAGGAGGAATGCCAACAGAAACATGGCTCAGGGCCTGCCAGATTCTAACTGCTCATCAATGACAGGGCTGGCTCTTGTTGGGGAAGCTGGACCCAGGCTCCTAAACAGGGGCACCCTATGCAGCAGGCTGGGCCTGGCGGGGGCAGAGCGGGGGTGGGCGCCAGGTTGAGTCATCTGGGCATCGACACCCCCCTTCCCCTGCCTGGCTGGGGAGAACGCACCATCCTCATCTTGGAGAAGTTGACCAGACCGTCCTCCGTGTAATTGGGCGTCCCCTCCTCGATGAAGGCCAGGTCGGTGAGGTACATCCCCAGGTAAGGGACACAGGGTGGGTCACAACTTGGAAGCAAAAGGCATTAACAAAAGTTTTTCATTTAAAAAAAGTAATGTCTACTAAAAACAGAACATCGCGCATGCACCTTTTGCTTGCTAGAGCCAAAAGGCTTGCAGTCACCAAGAATCTTACTACGCTCTAGGACTGACAATCGTACACACCTAGGATTGTCAGCCGGGCCTGAGGGCCAGTCCTCTGGGGGTGGGGGCGACAGGGTGCTGAATGGGGCCTCCTGTAGCCGCTGGGGTATCTCAAATTGTCTCTTTGCTCCCCAAGCCAGAAAGTCCTCCTCTACCTCTCTGCCTTCTGTCCCTGTCAGTCCTTGGGCTCTGTCACCAGCCCCTCTGGACTCACCTTTCCTGTCTCTCCCTGAAACTCTCCATCCAGATCCTCCCCCTGAATCCACCTGCTGGAGGGCTCTGCAGCTCCAGCCCCCCAACTCCTGCCAGTCACCCTGACACCCTTGTCCCACTCTGCTCCCTGAGACCTCTCCTGTCTGCACTGGCACCTCCCACCCACCCAAGAACTGGGCTTGGGTGCCAGGGTGGGGAGTCCTTGGTCTCTGAGATCACTTTCCTAAAAGTGGTTATGGGGTAGGGGGCTGGGTGATAGTTTCTATGGTTGGTG
Organism: Cebus imitator; assembly: GCF_001604975.1. Classification (NCBI taxonomy): domain Eukaryota; kingdom Metazoa; phylum Chordata; class Mammalia; order Primates; family Cebidae; genus Cebus; species Cebus imitator. The sequence continues at coordinate 97,001 of NW_016108330.1, forward strand.
ACTCCTAGGGGACTGCAGCTTTGGGAGCTGGGCCCCTCGACAGGCCATGCCTTTCTGATTTTTGGTCCAAAGCAGCGGCTCCTGTTACTGCCCCTTCCTAGCATGTTCTGGTGCCCTTGAGTGGGTGCTGCATAAGGGCTGATGGAGACTGTGATGAGCCCAGCAGCTGCTATGTGCCCGCTGGGCTTCCTTTAGCTTCTCCTGGGGCCTCCTCTCTGCTCAGCACACAGATGCGGTGGCATCCCCAAGCAGAGTGCAGTGACCCTCATTCCCAGCCCTTCTCACCTTTTTCTCCGTGTGGCTACCCGGCAACCCTGCCACTCGGGAGGAAGGTGAGGCCGGGAGGATGACAGACCAAGAGCAGAAACCTGGCACCTGCCTGCTGTGTGACCTCAGGCCAGTCCTCTCCCTCTCTGGTCCCTGGGCTCCTCATGTATAAAGCAGTGATGCCAGCTAAGACAATTTTAGGTGGTCTGACAACTGATTTTAGGTGATTTGCAGGCACCATATTAACCAACATGAATTCACATGCTAAGAAACATTGGATTTTTACTTTTTTCCCTTCTGCTCAGGGAGAGTGCCTCATTTAGTGACGGTGTGACTCTGACACTTGGTGACACTTGCCATTCTCCTCCTTTCACATTTTCTCTTTTAAAACGAACAGCAACAGGCGTCAGAATCAGAATGTTGGCAAGCATCCGTCTTTGGCCAGAATTCAATAACACTGTTTTGTTTTTACCGTATATTTTTTAATGGCAATCTTGTATTTCCAGCAAGTAGGCTGGTTTTCCATTTGCTGGGAAATAAAAATTTCCTTGTTATTTATCTTTGGGAAAAAGTGAATTAATTTAAAGAGGCTGTTAGGTAAACCCAGAACAGCTGGCTCAGTCTGACAAAGTCGTGAAGGAGGTCGATGCCTGGTGTTAGGAACACAGCAGGCACGTGTTTTTCCAAACGTAGGGCTGACCCTTTCATGGTGGTTTTTTTTTTTTTTTTTTAAATAAAGATGGGGTTTCACCATGATGGCCAGGCTGGTCTTGAACTCCTGACCTCAGGTGATCCACCCACCTCAGCCTCCCAAAGTGCTAGGCTTACAGGCTTGAGCCACTGCGCCCAGCCTCATGGGTGTTGACATTAATTTAGAGGGTGCAGACCAAGAATTTTTAAAAAGTGGAACAGGGCCTGGTGTGGTGGCTCACCCCTGTAATCCCAGGAGGTAGGACTTGGGAGGCTGAGGTGGGAAAATCGCTGGACTCCAAGTGTTCAAGACCAGCCTGAGCAATATAGTGAGACCTCATTTCTACTGAATTGAAAACAAATAAAAATAACAAGTGAAAAAGAAAATATCTAAGTTCATCAAATGGTATAAAGGTATATATTATTATTATTATTTTTTTGAGACAAAGTCTCACTCCATCACCAGGCACCAGGCTGGAGTGCATTGGCGTGATCTTGGCTCACCACAACCTCCGCCTCCTGGGTTCAAGCAATTCTCCTACCTTAGCCTCCCGAGTAGCTGGGACTACAGGCACGCGCCACCACACCAAGCTAATTTTTTTGTATTTTTAGTAAAGATGGGGTTTCACCATGTTGACCAGGATGGTCTCGACTTCTTGACCTCGTGATCCACCTGCCTCGGCCTCCCAAAGTGCTGGGATTACAGGCGTGAGCCACCGAGCCCGGCCAGGTATATATTATTTTGTGGAATTTTTGTTCCAGTAATGCATACATGCATTTGCATATAGGGTTGTAATTTCAAATATACATATTTACTGTGGGTTGTGATAAAAAGAGCAAGGATCATCCAGCCGCTGTAGGGCTGCTCTGCACCTTTCCATCCATTCTAGTCCATGGTTATTACATGCTCAAGTCTTCATTTCCTTCTTTTCTTTTTTTTTTTTTTTTCTGAGGCAGGATCTCACTCTGTCACCTAGACTGGAATGCAGTGGCACAATCACAGCTCATTGCAGCCTTGACCCCTGGACTCCAATACGACTCCTGCCTCAGCATCCCAAATAGCTGGACTACATGCATGCGCCACCATACCCAGCTCATTTTCATATTTTTGGTAGGGACGGAGTTTTGCCATGTTGCTCAGGCTGGCCTAGAACTCTTGAGCTCAAGTGATCGACCTGCCTCAGCCTCCCAAAGTGCTCAGATTACAGGCGTGCACCACTGCGCCTGGCCAGCTCTTCATTTCCTTTCTATCATCCTCCAAGTCTGAAGCCCAGGCTTGTGAGTCTGATGGAGGAAGAATCCAAAGATCTGAGAAGTGACTCTGGAGTTGTAAGGCTGTGGCAGTGTCACCCTGTCACCTGCACATGTGATGGTAGCCAGGTCACCTGGAGTGCTCTAAGCATGGAACGGAGCATGGGAGGCCTGGGGACTGCAAGTTGACTGCAAACAATCAAAGGACTCAGAGTGTTTCTCAAGGCTTTGGAGGGTCTCTGACCACCTAGACCAGTAAAAAAGATCAGCGGTCCTTTGATCACTGAGGGAGACTTCCCTTGGTATTTACGGGGAGTCACAGTCCAGTTGCGGGAAGGTGGTGGATTTGCAATTGAATCACTAGCAAGTAGCATACCCAGCCCCAGTACTAACCTCTGGCTCTATTTACGAGCTCTGTGACAAGGGTGTCCAATCTTTTGGCCTCCCTGACCACATTTGGAAGAAGAATCATCTTGGGCCACACATAAAATGCACTAACACACTAACGATAGCTGATGAGCTAAAAAAAAAATCACACCAAAAAAATCTCATGTTTTAAGAAAGCTTACCTATCTGTGTTGGGCTGCATTTAAAACCATCCCGAGACACATGTGGCCCTTGCTCTATAGTGAGGGGCCGTGAAGGCAGAAACAGGAGCACAGTCAATCAAACACACACACACTCGCACACATACACATGCGCACGCAGACACACGCACACGCACACACACACATGCACACACACACACATGCACACACACACATGCACACACACACACACATGCACACACACCCGTCGGAAATCCAAAGCCACGTAGGCAATGTATGGAGCTGCCAGAGTGGGACAGAGGACTGGTGGAGGGCCAGCAGGGACACGGGCAGGGGGACTGAGCCACGACGAGCCTCTCAGTGGAAAGGGAAGCACGCTGGGGCTGCCTGTGGGCAAGATGCCCAACAACAGACCAGTCCTGAACCTTCCGTGTGGGCCTCTTGGCCTCTCTCGGGTGAGGTCCTGTCTTGCCCTTGAAGGGCCTATCCAGCTGAGCTGATACGGGGGTGGCTTCCTCTTCTAGCAGAGCCCTCACAGGCCTGCAGCTAGCGTTTTAGGGAGCAGAGAGGAAAGTGTCCCATCCCCCAGCCTGACAGTTGCTTCTGGTTTCTGGCAAGGCCTCGTTGTGGCACTCCTGGCACCCTGGCCTTGCCTGTGGTGGTTTGGAGTCCCCAGACTGGATGTTTCTTTCCGCCAAGATGCTCCTGATGACATTAAATGGAATAAGGAAGATTATGGGACCAGCTGCTGCCGGCAAGCGGCAGCCGCCCACGCACGACAACAAACTCCAGGAAGGCGACCGTGGCGACCACTGAGACCATCTCTCCTTCCTCCTTCTCTCCAGCTTCTCTCCTCCCTGCACTGCCCCGGCTGTGGGATGCGCCACTGTCCCTGACACGCTTCTGCTGGCTGTGGTTGGGAATCTCCTCTGTCCCATCTCGAGACCTGGGGAAGGTCATTCAGGGAGGGTGTGAGGGCCCTTGAGGCTGAGCTGTGTGGGCTGAATCCCCTGGGGCCAGGGTCCAAGGTTCTGGCACGAGGTACAGGGTGACTGGGTAGGTAGTCTCTGAAAAACAAAACTGCAGTGCGCTGGGGTGGAAAGTCCAATCTTGCTTGGACCACTGGGTTGCTAATCTGCTCTCTGGCCACAGGCAGAGAATAAAGATAAAGATAGATATTTGGCTTTATTGGAACCTCTGAAACTCTAGAGCTCAGCCTTGGGTTCATGATATCCGCGTAGATAACCTGTCACCCCGATTAAAGGGTGTAGGGGACGGCCTGGCAGTCAGCTAGCTGACACACTCTTCCACGCCTGCTCCCACCCTTAATACAAGGGAACAAAGGAAAGGCTCTCACTGCAGCAGCCTACAGTAATGGCCTGTCCCGGGGTCCTCTCAATCAAGGACTTCCTCTTCAAATCAAACAAAAAAGGTGCAGATAGGCAAGCGTGTGCTGGGTTGAGATTAGACAGGGTAGTCGAAACTGGAGTCCGCCCCAAAAGAGCTGGTGACCACAGTTTACTGCTAAATTCAGTTATCAGCCAAATTCTTGTGGCATGGAGCCTTGGGAAGGTTCTGATTGCTGGGAGGTGGGGAGGAGGGAACAGTCCTGGGACTTTGCAAGGATGTAGCCTTGGGGAATGAGAAGGGAAGATGAGGCCACTCTCAGGGCACCGGAAGGGATGGAAGGGGCACATGTAGGGTTGCTGTAGGTGGGCCAAGGGACATTTAAGAGAGTGGCTGGTGGGATATGGATTTAGGGTTTGGCAATGAGGTCTTGACTGGAAAAGGCAGTAAAGCTGTTCTCCAGCCTGGACGCTGGCAGAAATTGGATTTTTTTTTTTTTGATAGTTTCCCTCTGTCACCCAGGCTGGAGTGCAGTGGCACAATCTCGGCTCACTGCAACCTCCATCTCCTGGGTTCAAGTGATTCTCCTGCCTCAGCCTCCTGAGTAGCTGGAGCTACAGGTGCACGCCACCACACCTGGCTAATTTTTTGTATTTTTAGTAGAGATGGGGTTTCACCTTGTTAGCCCGGACGGTCTCAATCTCCTGACTTCGTGATCTGCCTGCCTCAGCCTCCCAAAGTGCTGGAATTACAGGCGTGAGCCACCACGCCTGGCTGGATTTTTTTTTTTTTTTTTTTTTTTGAGACAGACTCACCAGGCTGGAGTGCAGTAGTGCGATCTTGGCTCACTGCAACCTCCGCCTCCTGGGCTCAAGCAATTTTCGTGCCTCAGCCTTCCGAGTAGCTGGGATTACAGGCATGTACCACCACACCTGGCTAACTTTTGCATTTTTAGCAGAGACAGGGTTTTGCCATGTTGGCTAGGTGGGTTTCTAGCTCCTGACCTCAAGTGATCTGCCCACCTCGGCCTCCCAAAGTGGTGGGGTTACAGCCATGAGCCACTGTGCCCAGCCTGAGATTGGATATTTTAATGAAAAGCTGAAAAAGATGTGTGGGACATATGAATGGTGAGGCCCACTGCAGGACTCCTTGTCTGAGGAGGTCCCTGGCTATGCCCATGGCCTGCCACCTTGCTACTCTTAACCCCTGTCCCCTGCCTGGTAAAACAGACGCTCAGCATTCATGCAGCATGGCTCTTTGTGAAAACCTTAGAGCCTCAGGAGAGGAGGTGCAGGAAGCATTTGCCCTGGGTTTCCCCAGTCCCTGCCTCTCTGCCTGGCCTGCCTATGTCTCTGTAAGTCCAGAGCCTGTGCATAAAGCACTTAGCTCGCAGAGGCCTGCAGGCCACCTGAAAGAGGGAAGACAGTCAAGATGGGGACTCAGACAGAATGTAGGGGGCACAGAGCCAGCGGAGGTGGCGGTGGTGGCGGTGGCAGCCGAGGAAGCCAGTCATATGAGGACGTGGATGGAGTGGTGCCTGGGGGTTGGATGGACAAGTTGGTGAATGCATGGAGGGGCAGCTCCCCACAAGCATCGTCCACAGGGGTTCTGGGGAGCCCAGGCAGAAGAGAGATGGCCAGACAGCACAGATGGGTGTAACATCTGCCTGAGGACACAAATAAAGTGGAGATGGTCAAGGCGATGGCACACAAAGCTGGTGAAGGATGGACCAAGTATAGCGGGAAGAAAACGAGAAGAGGAGGCAGACAAGGCCGGGAGAGGGCTAAGCAGTCTGTCAAAGTGGCTGCCACGGGCTGGAGGTTCTGGCTGGCCCCATCCTCAGGTTCTGGGGGTAGTAAACTCTGGTGGTCCCTGCATCGGCCATGATCATGGGAACACCAGGAAGGGAAGAGAGGCTTCCTGAATTCACACACACACACACATGTATATATGGAACTGGGACCCCAGGGGTCTCCCAGGGTCTCTCTAAGGTCTGGAGAGCAGCCAGTCAGGCAAGGAGAGGAAGGGATGCTCACTCCGCGAAAGGAGGGTTGAGCCTAGCGCAGAACCCCAGTAAGCCCCTATCGGCAGTGGGAGAAACGAACCCTCCATTTCGCGTGAGTGCGTGGCCAGTGTGTGCACATGGCTGGGCCACAGCTGCCCTGGGAGAGCTCGTAGGTAGCCCAAGGCAAACCTCGCCACGCTTTGGAGCCAGCCTGGGCCAGTCCTGGCGCCAGGTCATGGCCACGTGGCCTTGCACCAGCCACTAGCTCTTCAGTTTCTTTGTCTAGAAGAACAGGATGTGGCAACGGCCTTATCCTGGTGGGTCTGGTGGGGGGATTTCGCCCCCTAGTAGACATCTGGCAATGCCTGGAGGCAGATTTGGTCATCATCCTGGAGGTCCCCATTAGCATCTCACAGGTAGAGGCCAGAGAGGCTGCTAAAGATTCTACAGTGCACAAGACAGCACCCCTCAACTAAGGATGATCCTGGTCAGAACAGCCAGGGTGCCGAGGCTGAGGACCCCGCCTTATGGGCAGTGTTGATGGTGTTAAATGCACAATGGCTACGCAAGCCCTCTATGAACTTTAAGTATGAATACTGTAAAACTGTTATTTTTTTGATTCCAAGATGCCATTGTCTATAAAATGCAAACTTACATTTTGATGACAAATTCTCGAGTGAAAAAGGAAACGCAATCATGTTAAATCAATAACGCTGGCTCTAAGACATCGTGCTGTCAGGATTATTAAAATGTAAAAAGAAAATGTGCATTTTAGAATTGAGAAGTCTGGCATCACTGTTCTCATGATCACAGCTACGATGCTTTCAGGAATCCAGCACGAGATTTCTGTGCTTGTTCTAGGAAATGCAAGCAAACTCTGGAGTTTCTCTGCAGACCATGGAGGACTCCACTACCGGGATCCAGGAAATCTGGGAGTCTTGTGGGTAGACAGACAGACAGACAGACACACCTCCCACTCTGGCTGGGGGTGGCGCGTGAATGCTTCTGCAATGCAGGTCTATGACTTTAAAAATAACAGTGACAAAACGACACACACTTACTTTTTCAGAGCTTCTCTGAGATTCTTAAATCTGCCCTCAGATGACACAAGCTTTTGGAGCTTATCAATCAAAGCTTTAGTCTAGAAGGAATCAGAAGGATTTACTAACACACAGCACGCGCCAAGGCCCGGGGCGCAAGCCTCCACTCCAGCATGCTGCCCGCCAGGGCTCCGGAACTGCGTTCCCTTGGGATCTGGGGACCGCCTGGGTTTGGGTACCTTGCCCCTGAACGCCACAGGAGCCGGGCACCGGTCCTTGTTGAGTGTGCCCGTGCTCACACCTCTCTCATAAGTGAGGAAGCGGGTGTGAGAGACCTGACTGTGGATTTGGCCCTTGGAAATGCTGCAAGGTCCCGAGACCTGGGCAGTTTAGAAGGACTTGCTGGGTGACTTCTAGGAGCCTGCGCTCAGCGCAGGAAAGGGCTGATTTTTCATTTTCCTGATCTTTCTCATGAACTACGCCCAAAGGATGGGACCCTCATCTCACACGTTCCCTTTTACACGCCAGGAACACCACCCACATCTAAGGATCAAGAAGAAAGATGGGAGACAGACTGATCATCAGGAAAGAAAGGCCTGGCTGGAGAAGAGGAAGCCCCACAGTGAAGGGCTTTGGCGAGCACCCCTGTGGGACCCCTCCCACACATCAGGCTGGAGCAGAGTTTCGGTGGCTGGAGTCTGTCTGAAGCATGGACCATCCTGGCTCAAACTTGGCTTTGTGCACCTTATTCTGTGTAGCCTGAGGGAAGGCCTTCTCTCTCAGAGGTCCTCAGCTCTCTCATTGATACAATGGTGAGACAGGTTAGAGATTTCCTTTGCAGCTCTGTTCCTCAAGATTCAGAATGTGGCTGAGGAACCGCGGGAGCACAGCCAAGCATGTGTGTCACGCCACCAGAGCCCTAGTCAGCCTGGAGGGGACACGGCCCCGGAGGACAAGCACACGTCCAATCTTGGGGGCAGATTTCTGCTGAGAAATTTGTCTACTGAAAAGGACAATCTCAGTACCCATTCTGACGGGAGGAGATCTGTGTGTGCTCTTCAAGGGGAAGGAAGGGCTGAGTATTCCATACAGTTCCATGCCTTATCAATGAGCGGAAAAGCCTCGCCACCTGACATAGGCTAATCTTGTTCAGAGGACAACAGTGTTCTCAATCTGATGGAAGAGACACGCAACAGAAGAGCACACACCACACAGCGCCAAGGCAGATGATTCTGCTTTCGCTTGAGACGTCTGCTCTCTGAAGCCTGGCAAAGCCTGGATGCCCTGGCTGACCTCTGTCCCAGAGTCTCAGTTTCCCTCCTGCAATTTCCCTTTTTCAGAGCTGCACCCTACTTCCTCTTCGTCCCCATCCACCTGCAGAGGAATGACCTGATATGGCTTGAAGTCAGAGGTGGGGGCTGAGTCAGGAAACCCAGGGCCTCCCCAGGCTCTGTCACCTCCCCTTGGCATGCCGACTGGCAAATCACCACTCCTCTTGCCTTTCTGGGCCTCAGTATTCCCATCTGGAAAATAGGAGGGTAAGTCCGGATGTTCCCTAAGGCAATACTAGTTCAGATATTCAAGAATTGTGGGAGACCCAGAAGTTTGATCAGGAGGTCCCAGTGGCCATGCGGTTCTGGTGAAGTGTCACCGTGCTCTGAGGCCGTGAAAATTTGCAGAAGATATTCTGATGCATGGTGTTTCTAAATCCACTGGCACCAATTTGTGGCTCTGAGCTGGGCACATTTTTACCTTCCTCCACATCCCCATGCTCGCTGTGTGTGGCTGCTCCTCTTTGGGTGGTCATGGAAGGAGCTCTGTGGCCTGGGAAGCCACAGAATTTTCTCAGCTCCTGCTTAAAAAGTATGTTCGGAGGTGAAGTTGCTCAAGTATCTTCTGGCGGGGCCAGGAGTTTCGATCCTTTGATGCTTCATGCTCCAAGCCTCCAGGATGTTGGGCTTCTCTGTTAGGTGTGGACATCAGCTGGTAGAAATGGGGGGGCCCTTGGAATTTGTGATTGAAAGCAGGGACCAAGCAAAGAGCCTGCCTTGGAGTCAGTATCAGGAAGAAAGATGATTCTGTGGTCTCCTGAACTCCATCACTTCCTGTTCACTCAGTGGAGGACTTCTGGCTGGCTAAGAAGGTTCCCTCCCAGAGAGGCCAAAATGTATTGTTAGCCAACACCAGGATCTTGTCTCTACTAAAGCACAGCCATCCCCAGGAGGCGACACAAATCCACGTCAATCACTGTACTGTTTTATGGAAGTACATCATGATCAGATCCTCTCTTGAGGTCTTTTTCTCTTTCTTTCTTTCTTTCTTCCTTTCTTTTTTTCCTTTCTTTCTTTCTTTTTCTTTTTTCTTTTTTTTTGCAAAGAGGATGGGGAAAGAGCTTAAAAGAAGAAAGGGAAAATGAAAAATCCCAAATGAAACCCAACAGCCTGACTCTTGCTGAGGGCTGAACCAGACTTGGATATAATGCTTTTCTGCCATGGTGAGCACATTAAAGGGAGCAATGAAAACTGGCTGCCGAGGTTACAGTTCAGGCCACCTAAGAAATGTGGTCATTTCAGAGGGTCTGCAGTGTCCACAGGATGCCTGTAGAGAGATAACGAACTGCCCTTGGCTGGTGCTGAGCCGGCCATGGCCAGGCACTCCCAGAAGCTCCTGGGGCCCGGTGCTGTGCAGACACACAACTCCTACATGGCTGGGGGCTGCAGAAGCCGGCTGCGTCCAGAGTCCAGACTGCCGTAGAGGGTGGAGACCTCATGTGGTGCCAAAGGCATTTTTGATTTTTTGGACCCGGCCAGCTGACCCTAGGTCCAGAATGACATCCCAGAACACAGGTTGGGTCACATGCCCTGATCACCGACTGTCCTTGATTTGCACTCTCTGCAGAGAACAGAAGATTTCAGGATGGCCAAGTTCATTCCCTCCCAACTCCAAGAGGAGGGCGATGCTGGAGAATGAGACCAAGAAATGGACGGAGTGTGGGTTCCAGGAAGGCTAAGTGGGGTGGGAAACTGACCCGGTCTGCGGGGCCTCTGGAAAGGATGACGTCATTCCCATAGCACAGGGGAGAAGGAGAGAGATCTACCTGGAGTGGGTCCCCAGACCACACCCAGGGCCCTGCCTTAACCCTGATGGCCCAAATGAGGTTGGGTGACGTGGAGGTTCTGCAGAGCCTTGCTCAACATCTGCCTCCAGGAGTTCATGACGGCCCATACCGTGCCTGGCCAGATGTGCCTGCAGCTCTGAGTTCCCGTGCTCCTGAACTCTGCTCTTTCCTGGAGCCCGCAAACAAAAGTAGCATCTTTCACAGTCCTTCCCATAAGCCTGGCACCTCTGTGTGCCAAGAAGCAAGAGGCCCAGTCTCACTGGATTGTAATGGGGTGTCCCTGCATGTTCTGTAGTCCTGCTGGAGGGACCAGAAGAGGGGGGAAGGGCAGCAGAGATGTCAACACTTTCCTGAATTTGGCTGCCAAGTAGGGAGGATTATGGACACATCACCCGCTTGGTGGGTGGGTTCCTGACCTGCCATTGGCATGAAGAGAGTAGTGAGGAGTAGGTGATAAAGAGAACAATGAGGGGGACACAGTATGGAAGTCCAGAGTGGTCCAGATGAGACAGGACCCTTGCAGTCTCTGGGTCCTGCACCAAGGAAGTGGTCCAATTGCTTCACTGTGCTCTCCTGTAAGGAGCGCTGGTTCCTCCTGACCCCGATGCAGACACTTTATTCCTGAGGAAGAATCTATCTTATGGTTTTATGTTCATGTTTTATGTTTCTCGCTTTTCAGCTTCATGTTCTGAATAGGGATCAAGCCCACATTTAAGGTGATCAGTCAGCCAACAGGTACCTGGGAGCAGCTAACTCTCCGGTGGCCAGAAGGGCAGGTGAAATGAGAATCCTGGGAAGGGGCTTGCATGGGCATCTGACGGACGGGTCATCCCACAGAAGGGTCATCTGACCACCCTGCAGATCCCCTTAAAGCCAACACTCTTTCCCCAACTCCAGAGGAAAAAGCATTAGGACCAATAATGACCATTATATTCTTTCCACTTCGGGGCATGAATTACTCAAGCGGGAATTATAGTCCCACGGTCCCACTACCACATCTGTGGGCCTGCTATCTGGTCCCAGGTGATATAGAGGAAGTGATTCTCTTGTTTTACCTGGGAGCGTTAGACCTCTACCCAGTCCTTTGCCCACTTGTGGATGTCCAGTGGCCAGCCCACTGGCCTTCCTGCCCCAGCCCCAATCCAGCCCCAGGCAGGCAGTGGTGCCAGCCTCCTGCCCGCACCTGCTTAGAGACTTTGAGCCACGTCTTTTTGAGCCGGAAGATTGCACTGCGGTTCATGGATGAGGTGATCTCCAGCACGGCATTGTAGTTGTGGAGGCAGCGGCATATGTCAGCCACGGCCACCCACTTCTCAATGGCGCTCACCCTCGCGTTGATGTCCTCGTTGCGGATGATTTCGGAAGCAATCAGGTTACTGATCTTTAAGCCAATGCAATAAGACAGGAAAAAAGAGGAGTAAGTATCACAAAGATGAGTGATCACTATTTGCAGATACAATTGCCTGTGTGAAAATACAAGAAGGCACTGGAAAACTGCAGGAACAACAGCAGAGCTTGCTGCGCGATAAAGGTTCAACACACAAAAAGGAAAAGTTCTTATATACATGAGCAATAATCAGTTAGAAAATATAACGAAAATACAACCTTCCAAATAGCAATGGGAATTTGTAAATACCTAGGAACTTAATGAGAACTAAGTAGGATGGAAAAAACAGGTCATCAAAAGACATAAAAGGCTTGAATAACAGAAAAAGAGATCAAATTCCCAAATGGGAATACAATTTTTCTGAAAACAAATACATGTGTTTAATGTAATCCAATAAAACACTCAGGTCAGGCATGGTGGCTCACGTCTGTAATCCCAGCACTTTTGGAGGCCAAGGTGGGCAGATAATTTGAGTTCAGGACTTCAAAACCAGCCTGACCAACATGGTGAAACCCTGTCTCTACAAAAAATACAAAAACATTAGCTGGGTGTGGTGGCACACGCCTGTAGTCTCAGCTACTCGAGAAGCTGAGGCAGGACAATCCTTGAACCAGGGAGGCGGACATTGCAGTGAGACGAGCTCATGCCACCACATTCCAGCCTAGGCGACAGAGCGAGACTCCATCTCAAAAAAACCAAAACAAAAAAAAAAAAAAACCACTTATAGGAATTTCCTCTAGAAAAGTAAAGTTCACCTGGAAGAATAAACAGTTAAAGGGAGCCGAGTTCTCAGGGAATACCCCATCATACAACTAGAGCTTAGGACGCACTTTGAAGCATTGCTGGTCTCATATACACAGGAGAAGACATCTTCAGGGACTCCATCACTTGGCCAACCATGACATGCGCGCAAACGAATCAAGTGCAGGTTGGACCTGGAACAGTGCGGCAGGGGTGGGAAGCTGGGCTAGAACATCAGGGAATTAGAATCACAAGGAGATGGAACAGCAGAAGGCACCGGGCTTTCCAGTACATTCCTTTGCAACTTTCTAACTCTTTTTTTTTCATTTGAGACAGAGTCTCATTCTGTCGCCCAGGCTGGAGTGCGGTGGCACCATCTCAGCTCACTGCAACCTCCGCTTCCTGGGTTTAGGCGATTCTCCTGCCACAACCTCTGGAGTAGCTGGGATTACAAGCATGTGCCACCATGCCTGACTCATTTTTGTATTTTTAGTAGAGATGGGGTTTCATCATGTTGGCCAGGCTGGTCTCAAACTCCTGACCTCAAGTGATCTGCCTGCCTTGGCCTCCCAAAGTGTTGGGACTACAGGTGTGAGCCACCGTGCCTGGCCTTCGTGGCTCTTTAATTATTTTAAAATAAAAAGTTAAAAAAGACTGCTACTTAAAAAAAAAGGTGATAAAAGGACATTTACAGATGAATTAAAAGTTAGAGGGCTTTACTGCCAGGAAAGCTTCTCAAAAGCAATTTCTAAAGGATGTTTATCAAAAAGAATGAATTGCAAAACTACTTAAGAATGGAACTACCAGTTAAAAGAATCAGGAAGGAATAGCATAAAACAGGACAAGTATTATACCTTTTAATTAAGTAGTTAAAATTTTTTTCCGTCAAGAGAACATGGAAGTTAAAAAGTTTTATATAAAAGTTACACTAACTTTTGAAATGAATAGATTAGTCGAATCTTCCAGAGAAGAGCCATAAAAGGAATATGTCAATTTATTCTATGAAGCCAGTATTGCCTTGATACTGACACCAGAGACGGGTAATACAAGAAAGGAAAGTTACACACCTGTTTGTTTAATATACCATGACTGCATTGGGTTTGTCCCTGGAATGCAAGGATGTTTGAATATTGGGAAAAAAGTGTAATTGCCATTTACCATAGCAACAGATTAAGGGGGAAAAACCATATGACCATCTTCATGGATGAAGAAAGAAATATTTGATAAAATTCTATATTTATCCACGGTTAAATCCATTAGCACTGAAGGAATAAAAGACAACTAAAAAAAAAAAAACCTGGTAAAGAAACAAACATTCCACATGAGGAAATATTAGACGCACCTACTTTAAAACCAGAAGGTGGCCGGGTATGGTGGCTCACACTTGTAATCCCAGCACTTTGGGAGCTGAGGTGGGTGGATCACCTGAGGTCAGAAGTTTGAGACCAGTCTGGGCAACATGGAGAAACCCCGTCTCTACCAAAAATACGAAAATTACCTGGGCGCAGTGGTGTGCACCCGTAGCCCCAGCTATTCGGGAGGCTGAGGCACGATCATTGCTTGAACCTGGGAGGTAGAGGTTGCAGTGGGCTGAGATCGCACCATTGCGCTCCGGCCTGGGCAACAGAGGGAGGCTCTGTCTCAAAAAATCAAAAAATAAAAACAAAAAAACAACAAAAAAGCAAAAAAACCCAGAAAAAACACAAAACCCAAGAAGGAGACACATGATCACTGTGTCTATCCCACACTGTCCTGGAGAGACGGGATAAGGTGAGGCAGGCGTGGCGTGCGGCGCAAGCGCAGGAGGGCAAGTAACTCCTTATGTTTTGCTCCCTGGGGCTTCCCTTGCCCCAGGACCCCAGCCTGGCCATGGTCCTGATGACCCTGGCCAGTGCCAGCGAAGAGGACAAAGAAATTAAAGGCAGAAGGACCAGAACACAGCAAACAGGACTGTGCTAGGGAGTGACGAGGAAAATCGCCGTCATGCCAGCGACATCCTGCGTATCAGAACCGAATGGTGGATTTGGGCAGAGATGGTCAAATGCCAGGCAGTTACGAGGGCAGCCTCTGAGGCAGACCGCGTGTGTTCAGAACCGTACTCTCTTGCTGTGTAATGTTGGGGATGAAGTGTCCCCTCCCCAAGCCTCAGTTTCTTCCTCCACAAAGTGGGAATGACAGGATTAAATGAGATGGTGCATTTGAAGCACGTCCTTAGCACGGCATCTAGCATGTGGTGATCACTCAATGAATGCTCACTTCAAACGCTTGCTTGATTCCCGGGCACAGAGGGGGACAGGGGAAGGGAGGGGACAGGGATGTGCTGCCTCGTGCTATAACGTGCGGTCAGATCAGGCCTCTGTCAGGTATGTTTCCTGAGGCCTGGGCTCCGTCCCTCTTTGTCTCCTGAGAGGCACACGGGTCTCCTTTCTGCTGCTGTGCTCACTGCAGGAACCACTGGGTGCCCAGGCCTAGTACGCCCCAAGGGTTCCCCCCCCTGAGCTGCAATCCCCGGGCCTTTCTTGTTTCCTCCAGGCTGCTGAAGACCCTCCCCGGATATGTTGTGCAGGCCAGGGGGCATCCCTGGCTGGGTTGGCAGCACGTGGCCCGGCCAAGGCGTCAGGACAAGTGGAGTCATGCGCGGTCACCACTGGCCCTCAAAGGCTCTTTCCTTGTGTTGATGATTAAACTCGGAAGAATGAGGATGCTGAGTGCAAATGTTCTCAGGGCTGTCACGAGGCTGGGAGTAGACCCGTCTCTGTGGTTCAGAAGTTGGAACTTGCGCAAGCGTGGGGAAATTGCTAGGAGGGATTTTTCTTTTTTCTTTTTTTCTCACACAGCCGATTTGCACTGTGCAGCAAGGAGGCCATGAGTTACTGCACACCGGTTAGGGGACCTCAGCATTTGCCCTTCCAAAGCCTTGGTTTCTGCCTATCTAAAGTGTGAGGACAGCCCCCATCTTTTTTTTTTTTTTCTTTTGAGATGGAGGTTTGCTCTTGTTGCCCAGGCTGGAGTGCAGTGGCACAATCTTGGTTCACCAGAACCTCCGCCTCCCAGGTTCATGCAATTCTCCTGTCTCCGCCTCCTGAGTAGCTGGGATCACAGGCATGCACTACCATGCCCGGCTAATTTTGTATTTTTAGTAGAGACGGGGTTTTGCCATGTTGGACAGGCTGGTTTCGAACTCCTGACCTCAAGTGATCCACCTGCCTCGGCCTCCCAAAGTGCTGGGATTATAGGCATTAGCCACTGTGCCCGGCCTAGCCCCCATCTTTCAGTTGATGTGTGCCTTCAATGAAATTACTATGCACAAAAAGCTCAGTGCTAGGCACAAGGTAGGCACCTGGTTAGGGGCAGTGGATATTCTTATTAAAGAACGTTGCAAATGCTCCCTGTGGACGTGAACCGTGTCTCAGAAGGCCCTGGGACCTGTCTGGCCCCCAGTTCTCTGCTGCTCCCACACTTCTCTGAGAAGGGAGTCTGGGAGCTGGGGGTGTGAG
The DNA here is from genome assembly GCF_001604975.1 of Cebus imitator. Classification (NCBI taxonomy): domain Eukaryota; kingdom Metazoa; phylum Chordata; class Mammalia; order Primates; family Cebidae; genus Cebus; species Cebus imitator. The sequence continues at coordinate 112,892 of NW_016108330.1, forward strand.
ATGGACCCGTCTGAACTTGGTGTGCTGGTCAGAGCCGGTCCAGGCCCTCTGAGCTGCTTATGCCAGGCCAGTTTGCGGGTCCAGTGCTTGGTTCCATCTCAACAGTTGCTCCCCAGGAAAGCTGGGGTTGGGGGGTCTAGAGGAGGGGGCTGGAGGACTGGATATTGGGCCATCCTGATCCCAGCCAGGGACCTTCAGGAGCCTTAGTCTTGCTCAGCACTGTGGCCTCCTAACATTAAAGAGAATTCTCTTTAAAGTCATCCCAAAAGACCACCTTACTACAAGGAAAGGCAAGAAGGGGGCAGTGAGTAGGACATCACTTCCCAGGTAGCTGAGACAGCCAAAACATCAGGAGATTCTGAGGGTTCTGAATACGCACGAATTCGAGGGAAGCTGTCTGCCACTGACTAGCCAAATACTGCCTATTGCTAATACTGAGACGAGGTTAAAAATCAGTAAGCAAAGCAAGGGCTTCCCTCCTTTCCTTCTAATCCTTCATTCATTTCTGTTCCCTTGGCTACAGAGTGCCCAAAAACCCTGCTCTGAGAAGGGACCCCTGTTAGGAATCACAAAATCACAAGTTCCTGGCTGAGAGCTTTCGGCGAGCCAGTGCTGGACTGAGTGTCTTCACGTGGCCTCCCCAAAGGTCATCATAGGATGACCTTTCCATGGTCAGCTCCACTTAGTAGGAGAAGAGACAGAGACTGAGGTGGGACAGGCAGCCTCAGGCCACATGGGCCACATGGCGAAGGGTGGCAGGGCTGGAGAGGACCAGGAGTCTCCTTCCAGCCGGGTGTGCAGACCCCTCTCTACCCAGCCTCTTGAGGCTCTTGCCAAAGAAAAACCCCAGTGAGAGTGGCGCTGCATCCAAACTCACATCATTGAAGTGCTTGGTGGTCTTCATGATGTAAGGGGTCCTTTCATTCTTTTCCACTTTCATCCAGCCTTGTCCGAAGAACTCCCTGCAGGAAGGAAGGGGAAACCCAGGCGGGGCAGAGGTGAGATTTTCCTCGCTTTCATTGCTCCGTGCTTTTTATTTTATTGTATTTGGGCTTTTTGAGGCTGTCATTTCTGAGCCCTGGAGGGAAGGAACCCTGGGCTCAAATCCAGCTCTGACTTGCAGCAGCTGTGTGGCCTGAGGCAAAGCCTTTATGGCGCAGGGCTTTAGTTTCCTCATCTGTAAAATGGGAATAATGGCAATCGTTTCCTCACAGGTACTGGGAGGCTGAAATAAGGTGTGGGAAGGCACGTGATAGATAACTTGTGAGGTGTGGCGGACAGAAGGTTCTGTTATGAATCTTATCTTCTGCCAGGAAGAATTCACATTTTAGTCACTGCAGCGGCTGGTGTACAGAATGAGGGAAGAGAATACCACAAAAAAGGGGCGGATAAAAGGCTTAAAAAGCCTGCAAGCCAAGCCGCAGGCTGGTGACGTCGCCAAGTGACAGGAAGAGGAGACCTCGGCAGAGTCCTGCGGGCAGAAGGGGCCAGGGGAGGTGATCACATCTGAAAACATATCCCGCTTCTCCTCCTAGAGGGACAGATCCAGAATATCGGCTGCTTCTACGTCCGGGAGATGTCACAGGTCTCCAAAGTGCCCTCTCTATTTATGTGAGGCAGCACCCGTGCTGGGGAGAGTGCCAGGTGGGGCTGAGGTCAAAAACCCCGCAGTGATGCCAATCAGGAGAGCCCAATTTTGGGAAAGCATCCAGGGACCATTGTTAGGAATGCAGAGACATATTTTTACAAGGATGTTTACTGCAGCAATAAATGTAAAGGTGAAGACTGAAAACAGCCTCAGGGCTTAGTAACACACTGTGAGAGAATGCTGCGTACTTATTAAAATTAGTGTTTACACTATTTTTAATAGGGTAATTAAAATTACATGTTGGCATAGCGTCAGATGAAGGAAGAGGGATACAAAATTATATAAGTAGAATAATTGTGATGGACACCAGGGAGGACTGAGGCCAGAGCAGGTGACAGCAGGCCTTGGGTCTTTGCTTCAAAGTCCACACCTGTCCCCTAAGTCAGCTCCTGGAGGCCACTGGACCCACACGCCCGCCCACGCTCATGCCTATGTGCGCATTTTCCCACAGGTATATGTGAATACACACATGAACACAAGCTCTTTTCTAGATACTCTCTAGGAGCTCTGAGTTAGAGATGCTTCCAGAAAAGTGTGTATGTGTGTAGCTGACAGGTAAGGAGAGAACCTGGGGGCAAGAACAGAAATAGAGCTTCCCCCTCATTCTGCCGACCCAGGCACTGTTGTTTCAAGCTCTAGAGAGTCTGTGCAGCTCTGGAAATTCACCGTACATGCTTCCGGGGTGCCATCTAAGGCAGGGCTGGGGGAAGCGGAGGGCGGCGGGGTGACACCTGCAACACTTACTCATAAGGAATCTTCCTGAAGACGAGGTGGTCCAGCAGGGTCAGCTGCTCCGCAATCTCCAGGGCCGAGTGGTTTTCAAAGGGCTCAACCTTCACGCCTTCAGCCTGGTTTTGGGTTAGGGGAGCAAGGTTTTGAGTTAGGCCCACCTCCTGGATTCTCAGCTGTCTCGAATCAGGGGGGCGGGTGGACGAAGGGTGATGAGGGGAGGTAGAGGGAAGGGGATGGAGGGAGATGGCCCCATCCTGTTGTGCCGGTGTGTGCAGGCCAGTGCTGAGACTGCCCTCACCCACCCTGCCAGGGAGCGACCATTACCCCAGCACAGGCATGAGACAGCAGAGACCTCCAGAGGTGAACCATGGGCCCGAGCTGCAAAGCTGGAAGCGGGTGACTAGGGCCGGAGCCCAGGTCGTCTGACTCCAGGATGTGCCTGGTCACTCCCTTCAGGGTCCGCCTGAGCCCACCATGGGCTCTACACAATTTCCTTTTGAAACTAGCAGGTGTGGCCTCCTAGGTGTGATTAGCTCCTGGGTAGCTCCTGTACCCAGAGGGCAGCTGTTTCGCCACAGTCCTGGGCTTCAGGCTGTGTTTCTGGCCCCCAGGGGCCACCCTTGGACACCATCATTGAGCGTGTCCACTACTTGGGCCCTTTGATCAGAGAAAATCCCCAGAGAAACGTTAGTCAGGGGACAGTGGTGGCCAGAGTAGGAGAGGGATGAGAGGTGGGCATGGGGAGGCCAGTGAGTTGGACACCATCGTGGAATGTCTGATGGATCCGAGTGCGGGGTGCTGGAGGGCACTGGGGAAAGGGACGGCTGTGTGGGTCTTGCGGGGAGCCTGTGTTCACCAGGGGATGAGTTAGGACAAGAATCCCCCGGCCACCACCTCAGGCCCGTCTGCGTCACGCAGGAGGAGAGGGGTCAAACCCTCGGGCAGCAGGTGCTCCGGGATGACTGCCTCGCATGCCTCCTGACTTCCCCTTCTCATGCTCACTTCACCCTGCCCAGAAGTCCCGGGAGCCGGGCTGAGCCCCCGCAGGCAGCCCATCTGCCTGGTTCCCAGGAGGGGGGGCCATCCCTCCCAGACTAAGTGTCTCCCTTCCCATTTCCTCTGCAGACGTGCTCTGAGGTCTGCGCCAAGGCCCTTGCTACACACTGAGATAGGAAAGCAGGAAACACAGCCCTGACCTCAGGGTGCCCAGCCTAAGGGGGTCCGAGTCATGTGAAAAGCAGGGACCATGGGGGAAAAACAGCTTGTGTGTGTCTGTGCGTGTGCCGTGTGGTGTGTGGGTGGTGTGTACGGGGTGTTTGTGGTGTGCAGTGTGTGCATGTGTATGTGGGGTGTGTGTGTGTGGTGTGTGATGTGTGTGGTATGTGTGATGTGTGTGGTGTGTGTGTGGTGTGTTCCTGTGGGTGATGGGTGTACGTGGTGTGGTGTGTGTACATGGTGTGTATGTGTGGTATCTGGGTGTATGTGTGTGTGGGGTGTGTGTGGTGTGCACTTGTGTGGGTAATGTGTGCATGTCTATGTGGTGTGTGTGGTATGTGTGTGGTATGGTATCTGTGGTATCTGTGTGGTATGTGTGTGGTGTGGTGTGTGTGTGCATGTGTGGTATTTGTGGTATGTGTGTGTGATGTGTGCATGTGTGGTATCTATGGTGTGTGTGTGGTGTGTGCTTGTGCGGCTGACGTGTGTATGTGGTGTGTGTGTGTGTGATGTGTGTGGTGTGTGTATAGTGTATATGTGTGTGGTATGGTGTGTGTGTGAGTGCTGTGTGCGTGGAGTGTGTGTGATGTGCTGTGTGGTGTGATTTGTGTGGTGTGTGGTTGGGAGGTGTGTGTGTGCTGTGGTATGTGTGTTTGCTGGGTGTGTGCAGTGTCTGTGTGTGGTGTGTGTAGTATATGTGTGTCTGTGGTGTGGTGTGTGTGGTGTGTGCTGGGTGTGTATGCTTGGTGTGTGTATGTAGTGTGTGTGGTATCTGTCGTGTGTGTGGTGTGTGTGTGTGTGTGTGATGTGTGCCTGTGTGGGTAATGTGTGCATGTGTTTGTGGTGTGTGTGGTATGGTATCTGTGGTGTGTGTGGTGTGGTGTATGTGTGTGGTGTGTATGTGTGTGGTGTGTGTGTATCTGTCGTGTGTGTGGTGGAGTGTGTGCCTGTGTGGGTGTGTGTGTGCATGTGGTGTGTGTGGTGTGGTGTGTGTATGTAGTGTGTATGTGTAGTGTGTGTGTATGTGGTGTGAGTGCTGTGTGCATGGTATGTGTGTGTGATGTGGTATGTGTGTTTGCTGGGTGTGTGTGGTGTCTGTGTGTATGTGTGGTGTGTCTGTGGTGTGTAGTGTATGTGGTATATGGCGTGTGTGTGTATGGTGTGGGGTGTGTGTGTATGGTGTGTGTAGTGTAGTGTATGTGTGTGGTGTGTGTGTGGTATGTGGTGTGTATGTGTGATATGTGGTGTGTATGTGTGGTGTGATGTGTGTATGGTGTGGTGTATGTGTGTGGTGTATGTGTTTGCTGGGTGTGTGTTGTGGTGTGTGTGTGGTATCTGTCGTGTGTGGTGTTTGTGTGGGGTGTGTGCCTGTGTGGGTGATGTGTGCATATGTGGTATGTGTGGTGTGGTGTGTGTGTGTGGTGTGGTATGTGTGTTTTCTGGATGTGTGTGGTGTCTGTGTGTATGTGTAGTGTGGTGTGGTGTGTGTGTGGTATGGCATGTGTGGTGTGTCGGAAATGTGTGTGTGTGTAGTATGTGTGTGTAGGGTGTGTTGTGGTATGTGTGTGGTATGTGTGGTATGTGGTGTGTATGTGTGGTGTGTATGTTTGGTGTGGTGTGTGTGTGTGGTGTCTAGTGTGTGTGTGTGGGGTGTGTGGGGGTTCCGGGGTGTATGTGTAGTGTGTGTGTGGTGTCTGGTGTGTGTGTGTGTGTGTGTGTGTGTGTGTGCGGGTTGTTGTGTGTGTGTGTGTGTGTATGGTATGTGCGTAGGGTGTGTGGGGTGTGGTGTGTGTGGTGTGTGGTGTGTGTGGTATGGTATGTGTGGTGTGTGTGTGGGATGTGTGGGAAATGTGCGTGTGTGTGTAGTATGTGTGTGTAGTGTGTTGTATGTGTGTGGTGTGTGTGTGGTATGTGGTGTGTATGTGTGATATGTGGTGTGTATGTGTGCTGTGTATGTGTGATGTGTGGTGTGTATGTGTGTGTGGTGTCTGGTGTGTGTGTGGGGGTTCTGGGGTATTTGTGTAGCATGTGTGTGATATGTGTGTAGTGTGTGTGTATGTGGTGTGTGGTGTGTATGCGTGGTGTGTGGTGTGTATGTGTGGTGTGTATGTGTGGTATGTGTGGTGTGGTGTGTGTGTGTGTGGTGTCTGGTGTGTGTGTGTGGGGTGTGTGGGGTTCTGGGGTGTTTGTGTAGTGTATGTGTGTATTTGTGTAGTGTGTGTGGTGTGTGTGTGGGGCATGTGTGTGGTGTGTTTGTGTGGTGTGTATGTGTGGTATGTGTGTGGTGTGTGTGTGTGGTATTTGTGTGGTGTGTGTGTGTGGTGTGTGTATGTGTGGTGTGTATGTGTGGTATGCTGTGTGTGTGTGGTGTCTGGTGTGTGTGTGTGGGGTGTGTGGGATTCCGGGGTGTTTGTGTAGTGTATGTGTATTTGTGTAGTGTGTGTGGGGTGTGTGTTTGTGTGGTGTGTGTGTGGTATGTGTGTGGTGTGTGTGTGGGGTGTGTGTGTTTGTGTGGTGGCTGTCGGTGAGTGTTTCTTGGCAGAGCTGTCCTGGGCAGGGAGCGGTGTGTACAGAAACCCAGGTGCAGGAGCATGGGTGTTGGGGACATGAATGCTTTGGGGACATAGAGAGGAGAAAGGAGCATGGGTGTTGGGGACATGAAGGCTTTGGGGACGCAGAGAGGAGAATGGTAGGCCACTGAGTTGCTGGGTTGTAGGGAGACAATCCAGGCAGGGGATCCCCTGTGTGTTCACAGAGAGGGGACCCTCAGCCTCTGAAGCAGCTGACTGAATAAATACAGGTGGGCGGCCCAGCCACCTTCCCATATGAGGTTCCTGCCTGGTGCCCTGGGGCTGGGCCAAGGATGGCTGAACTGTCAGGGCCAAGGGTGAGCTCAAGGGGCTGCGTGGCTTATGGCCCAGTGGCCCTGGCGCTGAGACCCAGAGGCCTGCACCAGTGCCAGAGGCCAGAAGAAGGCATGTGGTCAGGGTGGGGTGGATGGCTCCTTCTGCTCCCTTCTGGGGTGGCCTGGGAGAGAGGGTGGCCCTGGAGCAGAGGCCAAAGCTGACAACTTCCTCCAGCTTTTACAGGCTTTTGAAAATCCTCACTGTCTCTAGTGAGGCCACAGGGCCCTCGCAGCCCGGATCTGCAACACCCTGGAACTGGGGACAAGAGGGGGCAGCTCGGTGGCTGTTTGTTCTGGAAGAACCTCACACTGTTCACAAAGGAACAAGGGGCCCTCATGCCCTTGATGGGTAAACATTCCAGGTGGGACCTGCTGGGAAACAGGAGCAGAGTGCGGCCGGCTCCCGTGAGGACTCCCAGAGTGCCGAGAGGAGCACTTCTCTCTCGGGGTTTACAAAGCATTCTGGCTCCAAAGGGTCAGTCTGGAGGAAGTAGGGTCTGGGCACCGTCAACCTCCCTGCCTGAGGGGCACGTGTGGGTTCCTGGGGCCCCAGCCCTGCCGCGCTGCTCTGGGGGCAGAGTGTGGCAGAGTGCTTACAGCTTCACAGGTGCCCTCATCCCTTCCAGGAACCAGGAGGGGAACGTGGGAGGCGTGGGGGCAGCAGGGGCCTAGAACCCAGAGTCCCAAGTCCCCACGCTGGCTATTTCCAGCAGACTGAAGATCACTGAGCCAGCAAGGGGCTGAGCCAGCATGGGACAATCTCTGCCTCTGGTGGGAGTGGTGCGGTCAGAGTGAATCAGTCTTGAGCATCCCTTGCGGCCGAGATGCAGGGGCCCAGGGCTCTGGGTGGCTTGCCATTCATTCTGGGGTGCGTATCACTGACTTGGAGAACAGTGGGCTGTAGCGGGACCCTGGAAGTGCACAAGACCATCGTCCCCTTACTCTGTGTGGAATGCCACTATTAGCTTGGATTTGTTTGTGGTGCTCACAGCTCTTTCTTTGGGGTCCCAGAATTTCTGGGCAGGTGGTGAGCTGCTCCCCGACTCCTGGGGATGAGGTAATGTGGTGAACAGAATGTGGAGGAGTTCTTGCTCTGGAGTCAGCCTGACCTGGGGTGAACGCCAGCTCTCACGCCGCCACTAGGGCCTCCCCTCCAGCCTTCAGAGGGAGCACGACCCCTCAAATATACATATATGTGTTTTTGGTTTTTTTTGAGATGGGATTGGGAAGGGGGGTCTCACTCCATCACCCAGGCTGGAGTGCAGTGGCTCGATCTCAGCTCACTGCAACCTCTGCTTCCTATGCTCAAGTAATCCTCCCACTTCAACCTTCCAAGTAGCTGGGATTGCAGGCATGCAATAAATTACCCACCAGGTAATTTATTATATTTTTGGTAGAAACGGGGTTTCATCATGTTGCCCAGGCTGGTCTTGAACTCCTGACCTTAAGTGATCTGCCCACCGCAGACTCCCAAAGTGCTGGGATTATAGGTGTGAGCCATCGCACCTGGCGTCCCTCTCATATCTTAATTTCAGACATTTCCAACTCCAGAAATATGAGAGAATACTTTTTTCTTTTCTTTTTTTTTTTTTTTTTTTTTTTTTTTTTTTTTTTTGAGACGGAGTCTCACTCTGTTGCCCAGGCTGGAGTGCAGTGGGCGGCCTTGGCTCACCGCGACCTCCACCTCCCGGGTTCAAGTGATTCTCCTGCCTCAGTCTCCTGAGTAGCTGGGATTGCAAGCGCCTGCCTTCATCCCTGGCTAACTTTTATATTTTTAGTAGAGATGGGGTTTTGCTGTGTTGGCCAGGCTGGTCTTGAACTCTTGACCTCAGGTGAGCCGCCCACCTCGGCCTCCCAAAGTGCTGGGATTACAGGCGTTGAGCTGCCGCACCTGACCCATTTTTGTTTTAAGGTACCCAGTTGGTGGCATTTTTTCACAACAGCCACAGAAAATGAACACAGGTGATGCCTGTGCTGGGTCAGGAGTCCTGGGCAGGAAAACATGCAGGAAAGCCTTGGAAAGCAAGAGGGCAGGCCAGGCTCACCATCTGCGTGATCTCCTCCAGCGTGATCTGGTTGTCACCTGGGTCCTCCTGGGTCAGAGTCCTAGGCAGGAACAAGAAGGCACGGTGAGCCCTCTTCACCTCTCGGCAGCCCTGCCCAGCTCGGGCAGCCCCGCACAGCCTGTGCTCTCACGCCCCTCTGTCCTCGCCCATCCCCATTGCCAGGAGCACCCCTTCCCCTTCCTCCTTCACACTCTTTTTCCTGACAGTCCTGATCCTCCTGCCTGCAGGAGGTGCCCTTCTGGGGCCCGTTCAGCCCTTGGGCTTCCTGTATCTGGCTGTGTGGGAATGGTCTTTCTGCCACCTCAAGCAGGGAGCCCTTGAGGGCGGGCATGTGTCTGATTCAGCCCCATAGCTCTGGTGCCAGCACGGGACTGGTCATTCGGCAGGCGTACTGGCGAGCACATGGATGGCAGGATGCATGAGAGGAAGGGAGCACAGGGAGTGGGGAGGCAGCGGCATGGCAGCCACAGGCCCAGAGGACGGACTGCCAGGTTGGAGGTGGGAGAGCAGAGGAGAGTGGTACCCACGGTGGGGACTGAGGGTGGACCCTCAAAGCCAGGCCAAAGTGCCTTACGCTCCCGGCGATGGGCTCAGAGCCGCAGCTGGCGTGTACCAACAGAGGCTGCGGACACAGGAGAGCCGGCCCTGGGCTGCGTGGGGACGGTCAGGGGCCTGCAGGCTGCTGGGGCTGTGGGGAGCGGCTCTCCGGATCAGCCTGGCACAAGGCAGGGTCATGTATATCTTACAGCTGAGGAAACGGCCCCTCAGGGAACTGCCTCACCTGGGGTCCCACAGCTGGGGCACGGTGGGCCCACACTCCAAACCGGGGCTGTGAACTCTAGAGGCAGCTCTTTCATTGCACCCAGGGAACAGGCCCCCTCCGAGGGTGGCTTTGATCAATATGCTGGGTGGGGGGGGCTCTGCGCACTCCTGAGGCCTTCCGGCAGGACTGTGAGCAGTGGCTGTGTGCACGTGTGTGCGCGTGTATGCATGTGTGTGCACATGTGAATGTGTGTGCATGTGCATGTGTGCGTGTGAATGTGTGCACGTGTGCATCTGTGCATGCGTGTGTGCATGTGTATGCATGTGCATGTGTATGTGCATGTGTACATGTGCATGGTGCGTGCATGCATGCATGCGTGTGCATGTACGGGCATGTGTGTGCATATGTGTAATTGCACGGGCAAGTATGTGTGCATGCATGTGCATGTGTATGTATGCATGTGTGCCTGTGTGTGCATGTGTGTGTGTGCATGTACGTGCATGTGTATGCATGTGTATGTGTGCATGTGTGTGTATGTGTGTGCATGTGTGCACACACTCCTGCCTCTGTGTGCACGTGTGCTGGGGCATAGGCACTGGGGGTGGGTATTGAAGATGGGGAGGTCTGAAAGAGATTCTAGACTGTGAGCCTGAGGGAAGAATGGGCCCCAGCATGGGACTTCAATGGCCTGGCTGGGGAGGAGAGCTGGGGACCCTGGACATAGGCAGGCCTTGGTGGAAAGTCTGGGGAGGCTGGGGCCAGGCAAGGGGTGAGGAGAAAAGGTGTGGCCCAAGCCCTCACACCTGGGCTGGGCTGGGAGCAGACAGGCTGAGACGGTGGGTACCCACCATCCACCTAACAGCTTGTAGAAGGGACACCCATGACCTCACCCCAGCCTTGAAGTGGGCGTTGTTCACCCATTTTATGGATGAGACTCAGAGAGGGGACTGACTCCGGTCACATGAGTCACTGGCTGAGCCAGCTCAGACATGGGGCTGCCTGACCCTGATCTCTGCCAGGAGAGGGAACGACTGAACTGAATTCAATTCAACAGACACTCCCTGAGCGCCTACAAACTAGGCCTCGCCAGCACTCTTTAATAGATCTCTGCAGTGAAGGCAGCATCCTACACCCTGTACCGTCCAGCGCAGGAGTGGCTAGTCACATGCCAGGGGTGAAGCTGACACTGCTGGGCTCATGGCCCTGAGGAACTGAATTTCACATTTGATGTCGTTTTCATTAAGATGTAAATAGCCTTGCGTAGCTAGTGCCTATCATATTGGATGGCACAGGCTAGACAGGGGTTAGCAGTGGTAGACACACGTGGAGAAGTGTGCTGGGTTCTTCCTTCAAAGAGATCAAGGACTAGTGCAGGGTGGGGAGAGGGGAAAGGACAGACGGCTCACCCAGCCCTGAGCTTACCCCCAAGAGCTCACCTCTACCTAGCACTGCTACTTGGGGCTGTCCCTCCTGCCAAGGACCCTCTTCACCTCCCTGGCCTCTGACCTGCTCACGTGGAGGCAGAAGGCAGGGCTCCTGTCCCAGCAGGCAGGCCTGAGCCAGGAAGCACACACTGCCTTTACCTGATGATGTTGGCTGCGGCCTTCCGCTCCTGCGTCAGGAGCTCTGGGTCATGCATAACTTCTTCCAGGAAGCTGATCACCTTGCATTTGAGCTCATCGTTGGTCTCAAAGTCCTGCCAGGAAGGTGTGATGGGCAGCTCTGGTTACCATTTTTGAGCTGCCCTGCAGTTTGCGCCCAGGCAGAGGAGGGAGCTGCAGTCTCTATCCTGCCTCATTTCCTTTTCGCTGGCTTCCTGGCAGGGCACGAGAGGCTCTCCAGGCCTAGAGAATCTTAGATAAAGACACTGGGGCCAGACCAAAGCCCATCCTCCAGCTGGCTGTACCCCCGGCCAGGGAGTCACAAACCTACCTGTATCCCTGCTACAGGCAGGGTGGACAGACAGAGGCCCCTCATCCCTTCCACGTCCTTGGTTCCCCTCTAGGGAATCTGAGAGGGCCCTCTCGGAACATCAGGGTGGCACACTTGAGCTCCCTCACTCCCATTGCCCCACTGTCAGCCATCAGCTCACTCTGCCCGCAGCTGCTTTTGGAAGGCAGCTGGTTCCTGGGGCCATTGCCCGGTGGGCCCCAGCAGCCTGCCCAGGGAGGGCTCCCACCCACCTGAGAGTGCTTGGACACCCAGTGGCGGAGCACGTTCAGGACACGATTGGTGGCTGCTCGGCGGATCACAAACTCCTTGTCTCCATTCCTCTGGTCTGGGGGGAACCCTGGCAGATGGGAGAATGGACAGAGGAGGAGGAGAAACAGAGCTTGGTACTAGTCTGGATTTGCCTTTCGGATCTGGCTGAGCTGGGGTGAGAGGGCGAAGGGCAGGGGGATAGTAACATATTTAACAACAAGTGTCCGCCCAATTGCACAGATGCCATGTCTTCTCAGGGGACACAGTCCATGCATGCCCAGCCTGTCCCAGACCCCTGCATCTTTCAGGAGCTGCTGGAAGGTTCAGGTAAGCTCCCAAGACAGAGCTACGAAGGCCCTCCCCAGGGATCAGAGCTCACAGGGGCCCCTACTCCAGTCTCTGCTTAGGAAGTGGGAGGTGGGAGCATGGGGAGGAACAGAGGTTCCCATGAGCAATGGGCTTTATGTCGAGTAGAAGCTGGCCAAGTAGCAAAGGGCGATGGGTGGGAAGGAAGGGGCCTCCAGGCAGGAGGGTCAGCACTGGCAAAGGCCTGCAGGGTGGGAGTTTGGGGGTAGGGTGGACGGCATTCAGTTGGGAGCTGAACGAGGAGGGGACAGGGTGGGCTGTGTCTCGATGCGCAGTGACCCTGGCTCAGGCCCGGAGTGTGTACAGAGCCCCAATAGTGCGGGGAGGTGGGGGTTGTGACCCAGCACCTCCATAAATGGAAGGCGGTGCCAAAGTCAAAATAGTGATTCGGGAAACTTCGTGTCCAGTGAGTGAGCGTAACTGATTGAAGCAGGGAGCTCCCTGGGGGTGGGTGCTTTAACAGGACCCACCTGTGCCATCGGCAGCACGCCTTAAACACCCAAAGCAGAGCAAGTCCCTGGGGCCATGCCTGCTATCACCTGCCACTGGGGCTGACCCTGGGGAGGACCCTGTGAGCGGAGACCGCCCCACATACCTGCGCTGGCTAAGGACATCCTCCGGTATTTCTCCTTGTTTGGGGTACCCTCGTTGGCCCCCGCAGTTGCTATGGCAAAGGCGGACGCGGCCGACAAGGCACTGCGGTTATTGTCCAGTTCGCGACAGGAGGTCATGACGACTCCATTGTTATAGGAAAAGAGCGGGAACTCTGCAGAGAGGAGGGAACCAAGTCTCAGCTGTCCCTAGTCCCAGCTCCTCAGGCTGTTCGAAAATCAGGGGTCCCGAGGCTAGGCCAGCCTCAAGAGCCAGCAGGCTGTCTTCAGGGCACCAGGCATGGGGGGTGGTGCTGGTGTGTGTGTGGGTCTCTCTGGGGAGAGTCACAGCCCCACGTCCTCAGGGCTGTCCCAGGCAGGGGAGCACGCTCCTGCTTCAGAGCACCCTTCTGAAGAAGGTCTCAGTCACCCTTCCATCCTTCTGCTGTGCTCAACCCCGTCACCTCTCAGGTCCAGCTGGGCACGCGCCTGCCCGAGGGCAGCGTCTTGAGTTTTCTTACCCTCTCATCTACTTGAGATTAACGCATAACCTGTCCAACGTCGTAACAATTCACACTGATGGGCTCGTGCGCTCAGTGGGACGGAGACAGGATGGCTTTTGGAGTCCAGCCACCTGAGCTGAAATTCTCCCCGACCCCCTACTAGCTGTGTGACCTTGGGCAAGTCACTTCACCTCTCTGAGTTTCAGTAATCTCCTTTGAATAATAGGGAGAAAACTTCAAAAGGTGGATATGAAGATTAAAGGTGATAACACAGATGGAAGTTCTTTGTATTAGGTAAAAAGCCATATAAATGCCATGGTCTATGACTGCTGTTAGTAATAATAACAATAAGAATAATTTCTAGTTGTACTGACAGTAGAAACCTACTCCCGAAACCTTTGATTTCATCTTGTAAGTCTCTGGAAAGCAATCCAGAGTACTTTAGACAAAGCAGCAGTATTGATGCTGTGAGGCACAGATGACATATTTTAAGGACCCCAAGCTTATTTCTGAAATGTGGCTCCCCATGAGCTCTGTTTTTGTGTCTGAGCAGCTGTGACAAGGTTGCAGTGCCTCCAGGCAGTTTCTCTCTAAAGCTATGTGACCCTGTTACCTATGGGGTTTCTTTTGAAGGCCTGGATAGTGGGGAGTTCAGGCTGCCGGCTGCCGTTTGCACGTGAGAGCAGGTGCATTGGGGAAGGCTGTGTGACGAGGGACCGCCTGGGAGGTGAGTCCCCCAGGAGCTCCCTCACACCATCAAGTATCTGAGAGCCCCCTTGTATAGCGGAAAGGGCTTTATGAAAACCGGAGTCTTTCCCCTTGTTTGAAAAACCTGGCCTTTCTCCAAAGTCATCAAGGTGATGAAAGGGACCTGCACAGAGCCTGCTTCCTGAGAAGCACCTTCTGAATCAAGATCTTCCATGAATGAGCCCTAGACACTGAGCCTCCCTCCCCTCCTGTGCTGGGTGGGCTGAAGGCAGTCTTGTTTGAAGTTGGGAGGGTGACTTGGTTGAGTTAAAGAGCAGAATCTACCCAGACAATGTCCCAATGCCCACAGTCCCTTCCCCTGGGGCGCGGGGAGGGTTATGAAATATCAGAAAAGTTACTGCTTTTAGGCGTCACTCATAAAGCATAAGGGATGACACCCACTTGCCTTCACTTGATTTGACCTGCTGCCCTCTCCCAAACTGGAAATCTATTTGTGGTTTTGAACTGGTGACTGTACCTGAAGAATTTTTGCTTTTGACTGATTTGGGTGTTGTTGGCGATTTAGTTGGTGATGTTTCAGTATCACCGTCATCACTCTGGTTTTGATCAATATCTGACTCCTCTCTCACGGAGACTTCTGAGCCTGGGAGAAAAGAGAGAAAGAATTTTACTTTTCTCCATTTTAATTTTAAAATTTAAATATTTGATTTTAAAATTTATGTCTACATAAATTTTACTGGCACAAAACAGAGTAAGCTTGGGATACAGCCGCTGAAGAAGGTTTAACAGCTTTGTTTCCCACAGGACTTATCAGAACCTTTCTCCTGCTAATGAGCACTGTCACACTCTCCAAGGTGGCTTTTTCTCCATCAGGCTTCTCAAACCTTACCAGACACACCCAGGGATCTTGCTAGAATGCAAATTCTGATTCAGGGGTCTCAGGTGGGGCCTGAGAGTCTGCATTTCTAACAAGTTCCAGGTGATGGCCATATGGCTGGTCCACGGACCATACTTTGAGTGGCACGGTCTCTTTTTCTTTTTCTTTGGTGAAGCTTCTTACTTAAGGTGACCACCATCTGGTCCAGTTTACTCTACTTTTTACCTATTGTCCCATGCCCTGGTCACTCTTAAAATGTCCTGGCTTGGACAATTAATTATAGAGGCCTCCGAATCTTGGGAGACTCATGGTTCACACACCACAGGGAAGCTGATGGATATTAAAAGCTGAAGTCTGGCACAATGAGGTCTTGATCAGAAACTCTTAACTGCTCCGTGCCTCAGTTTACCCACATAGAAAGTGGGTGTAGTTGCATGTGATCTTCTTGAGAACCCAGAGAAAGCCACAGGTCTTCTCTTTAGAAAAGAATGTCCACATGCTCACACACGCACGTGCACACACACACACACACACACAAACACACACACACACACACAGAGTCCGGCACACAATCAGGTTCATGGGCTCCTGAATCACTCGTCAAGAAGGCTGAATCAAGACAACTTCTCAGGACTGCCTTGAGTTACATTTCAGAATGTGAAATTATGAAATTTCTGGTAGGCCATTTCCTTGGCTGCTGACTGCACCACGGTGAGTGTTACTCAGTATGGAGCCTGATGGAGGGTTTATCTCGCCCCAGCTGTGCCCTCTGCTTGGCGGTGCCCTCTGCCTTCTCTCTTGCCAGCTCAGAGGAGAGAAACCCTTCTCTTGAAAGCCTGGGGCATCTGCCCAGCCCTGGGTTGCATGTGGGTGTGTGCTGCGTCCATGCTCTCGTGTGCTCACCGGGACAACGCTGGTGGCATCCAGCATGTGGTCTGATCTGATCTAAGGCAGAACCAGACCTGACGCTTTTAGAATGGTCAGGAGGAACCCGAGAATAGGGAGGCTCCAGCCTGTCCTGGAGTCATCTCCGGCCCCTGTCTCACACTCAGCATTCCAGATCTGCCTGGCATCCGGCAGCGCCCCGGAACACACAGGCCTTTTCTTGCTCCTTAATCATTCACGTCCTACTCCTATGGTCTAGAATGTTCTCCCTACCTCTTGGTAAAAATCGAGATCAAACACTTCTTCCAGTAAGCCTTCTCTGACGCCTCCAATGGTGTTCCCGCCCCAACCTCTGTGCCTCTCGAGCACCCCCTAACACATCCCATCCATGTCAGGTGTCCACACTTCCGTGTCTGCTCTGGGTCCTCAGCCAGACTGAATCCCAGGGGGCGGGAGCTACTGACGACCTCTTCCTTCCCGAAACCTGAATGTTCCTGGCCGAGGCCACGTCCTCTGCAGACACGGACAAACACAGGGATGCCGGAGGGTGCTGTGGTCGGGGCAGGGGGACGCCTGAATTGCTCATCATGGGAACTGATGCTCATCTACAATGTGGCGATGCCCTGGAGTTTTCTGCCTGCCTCCCCTCTCTGCACCTCCCGGACTCTGTGCTGCCTCCGTGATCTGCCTGGTGGGACCCCCTTCCTTCCCCAGGGGAGCAGGAAGAGCAGCCCTGAGGCCCCGTTGGACCAGGCTGAGCCTCAGCAGGGCTGGAAAGCTGGGAGGCAGATTCGACGGCATGGTCACTTACTCTGCTTGCTGAGCGACAAGGGGTCTTCGGGCTTCTCCGGGGTCGTATCACCCTCATCTGGAATCTTGTTGGTGAAGCTGCTGGACACATAGAGCTTGCTGGTGTCCAGCGTGGCCTTGCTGAAGGGCGACATGGCCGAGTACATGCTGGTGTAACCGTTGGTGTTGCAGCTGAGGGCAGCCAGGTCCAGGGCCTTGCCGCCGGTGATGATGGGGATGTTCAGGGAGAGCTTCCGCCGGCGGCTGGGTGACGACGTTTTGGTGATGGACAGGGGTGGCGGTGAGGAGAACTTGCGGGTGGCGCGCGGGGACTTGGGGGGGTCACCGTACAGAAGCTTGTTGTTCTGGCCACTGGCAAACAGGAGCTCCAGCGACCTGCAGGGAGGGCGGGGTGCAAATGACAGTCAGCGTGGGCCTGCCTGCCTGCCTGGGCCTGGGGGCTGTCTCCTGTGGGGCGTGGGGTGGTAGCAACAGACCCCTCATTCTCATGATCCCTGAAACCCAAACCTGAGCTGATCCTCTGAGCAGGGACCATGTGATTCAACGGCCTGGGGCCAAGGGTCCTGCTCTGCGCAGTCTGGGAAAGGATGTGGGGATTCTATGCTCCCCTCCCCTGCACATCCCTTCAGAGCAGCAGCGGCAGCATCTGTCCTGAAGTGCCAAGGGTCCCCTGACCTGCGCGCTGTGCGAAACCTCCCTCCACCCCACACAGGGCCTGCGCTCGCCTACACGCTCTGACCTCATCCTTGGAGAGGTCCTCAAGCATGTTTTGTGGAATGAGGAAGCTGATGCCTCCTGCTCTAAACCCAGGGTCCTTTCCACCCACCACCGGGCTTGAGCGGCCCTACATGTAAACTTAGGGGGAGGGGACGCTGAAAGT
>NW_016108331.1:0-1176 GCF_001604975.1 Cebus imitator
CTTGACAATCATTCTGCTAGACAGCTCCGTTTTTGTTTTAAAGCCAGATATTTCTCATTGCTCGCTATACTCCAATTCACTCAGGAATATCAAAAAAGCAGCTTTTAGAAGAAACGTATTTCTAACTTGATGAATCTAAACAAAGATGTAACTTCCTACGGTGAACGAACACACAGAAGAGCACAGTGAAATATGTGTTTCTCCAGTGTTTTAGACTCGATCTTACCGCTAATTCTTACATACCTGTATATGGCTGCAAACATCTGTTTCTACATTCTGCAAAGAATGGTTTTTTGAACAGCTACATTCACACATCAGTTTACCTCTGTTCGTTGAATATACACCTTGACAATAATTCTCCTAGATAGCTACGTTTTTGCTTTAGAGCCAGATATTTCTCATTACGCACTATACTCCCATTCACTCAGGAGTATCCAAATGCAGCTTTTAGAAGAAACGTGTTTCTAACTCGATGAATCTTAACATAGATTCAACTTCCTAAGATGAATGAACACACAGCAGAGCAGTTTGAAATATACGTTTCTCCAGGATTTTAGACTCGATATTACTGAAAATATCTGTTTCTACATTCTGCAAAGAAAGGGTTTCTGAACCGCTACATTCTCACATCAGTTGAACTCTGTAAGTTGAATATACACCTTGACATTCATTCTATTAGATAGCTCCGTTTTTGTTTTAGAGCCAGGTATTTCTCATGACACAGTATACTCCAGTTTACTAAGGAATATCCAAACGCAGCTTCTAGAAGAAACGTGTTTCTACCTCGATGAACCTGAACATAGATGAAATTGCATAAGGTGAACGAACACAAAGAAGAGGATTTTGAAATATACGTTTCTCCAGTGTTTTAGACTGGATCTTACCGCTAATTCTTATATACATGTAAATGGCTGGAAATATCTGTTTCTACATTCCGTAAAGAAAAAGTTTTCGAACTGCTACATTCACACATCAGTTTAACTGTGCAAGTTGAATAAAATTCTTGACAATCATTCTGCTAGACAGTTCCGTTTTTGTTTTAAAGCCAGATATTTCTAATTACACGCTATCCTCCAGTTCACTCAGGAATAACTAAACGCAGCTGTTAGAAGAAACGTGTTTCTAACTCGATGAATCTAAACATAGATGTAACTTCCTAAGGTGAACGAACACACA
>NW_016108331.1:1647-8626 GCF_001604975.1 Cebus imitator
TTTCTACATTCTGCAAGGAAAGGGTTTCTGGACTCCTATATTCACACATGAGTTTAACTCTGTAGGTTGAATATACTTCTTGACAATGATTCTGCTAGATAGATCAGTTTTTGCTTTAGAGCCTGGTATTTCTCATTATATTCTATACTCATATTCACTCAGGAATAGTGAAACGCAGCTTTTAGAAGAAACGTGTTTCTAATTCGATGAATCTAAATATATTTGCAGCTTCCTAAGGTGAACAAACACAGAGCAGAGCAGTTTCAAAGAGACATTTTTTCTGTGGTATATGTGCGATCTTACCACTAATTCTTAGGTGCCTGTATACTGCTGGAAATATCTCTTTCTAGATTCTCCAAAGAAATGGTTTCTGAACTGCTACATTCACACATCTGTTTGACTTTGTAAGTTGAATATACACCTTGACAATCATTCTGCTACATAGCTCCGTTATTGTTTTAGAGTCAGATATTTCTCATTACACCCTATACTACCATTCACTGAGGAATATCCAAACGCAGCTTTTAGAAGAAACGTGTTTCTAACTCGCTAAATCTAAACATAGATGCAACTTCCTAGGGTGAACGAACACACAGCAGCGCAGTTTGAAAGAGACGTTACTCCTGTGGTTTGGGCCAGATCTTATGGCTAATACTTATGTGATTGTATATGTCTGGAAATATATATTTCTAGATTCTCCAAAGAAAGGGTTTCAGAACTGCTACATTCACAAATCTGGTTAACTCTGTAAGTTGAATATGCACCTTAACAATCATTCTGTTAGATAGCTCCGTTTTTGTTTTAGAGCCAGGTATTTCTCATTGCATCCTACATTCCCATTCACTCAGGAATATCCAAACGCAGCTTTTAGAGAAAAGTGTTTCTAACTCAGTGAATCTAATCATAGATGCAACTTCCTAAGGTGAACGAACACACAGCAGAGCAGTTTGAAAGAGACGTTTCTCCTGTGGTTTAGACGCGATTTTATCGCTAATTCTTATGTGCGTGTATATGGCTGGAAATATATCTCTCTAGATTTTCCAAAAAAGGGTTTTGGAACTGCTACATTCACACGTCTGTTTCACTCTATATAGGTTGAATATACACCTTGACAATCATTCTGCTAGATATCTCCGTTATTGTTTAAGAGTCAGATATATCTCATTACATCCTATCCTCCCATTCACTTAGGAATATCCAAACGCAGCTTTTAGAAGAAACGTGTTTCCAACTCGCTAAATCTAAACATAGATGCAACTTCCGAAGGTGAATGAACACACAGTAGAGCAGTTTGAAAGAGACGTTTGTCCTGTGGTATACGCGCGATCATACCGCTAATTCTTATGTGCCTGTATATGGCTGGAAATATCCCTTTCTACATCCTCCAAAGAAAGGGTTTCTGAACTACTACATTCACACATCTGTTTAGCTTTGTAACTTGAATATAAACCTTGACGATCATTCTGCTAGATAGCTCCGTGTTTGTTTTAGAGCCAGATATTTCTCTTTACCCCAGTACTCCCATTCACTCAGGAATACCCAAACGCAGCTTTTAGAAGTAACGTGTTTCTAACTCGCTGAATCTAAACATAGATGCAACTTCCTAAGGTGAACGAAGACACAGCAGAGCAGTTTGAAAGAGACGTTTTTCCTGTGGTTTAGACGCGATCTTACAGCTAATTCTTATGTGCCTGTATATGGCTGGAAATATCACTTTCTAGATTCTGCAAAGAAAGGGTTTCTGAAATGCTACATTCACACATCTGTTTAATTCCGTAATTTGAATGTACACCTTGACAATAATTCCGCTGGATAGCTCCGTGTTTGTTTTAGAACCAGATATATCTCATGACACCCTGTACTCCCATTCACTCAGGAATATACATACGCAGCTTTTAGAAGACACCTGTTTATAACTCGCTGAGTCTAAACATAGATGCAACTTGCTAAGGTGAACGAACACACAGCAGAGCAGTTTGAAAGAGACATTTTTTCTGTGGTTTAGACGCGATATTACCGCTAATTATTTAGTGCCTGTATATAGCTGGAAATATCTCGTTCTAGATTCTGCAAAGAAAGGGTTTCTGAACTGCTACATTAACACATCTGTTTACCTCTGTAAGTTGAATATAGACCTTGACAATCACTCTGCAAGATAACTCCTTTTTTGTTTTAGAGCCAGATATTTCTGATTACACACTGTACAGCCATTTACTAAGGAATATCCAAAGGCAGCTTTTAGAAGAAACGTGTTTCTAACTCGCTGAATCTAAACATAGATGCAACCTAATAAGATGTACGAGCACACAGCAGAGCAGTTTCAAAGAGACTTTTCTCCTGTGGTTTAGACTCGATCTTGCAGCTAATTGCTATGTGCCTACCTATGGCTGTAAATATCTCTTTCTAGATTCTCCAAAGAAGGAGTTTCTGAACTGCTACATTCACACATTTGTTTAACTCTGTATGTTCAATATACACGTTGATAATCATCCTGCTAGATAGCTCCATTTTTGTTTTAGAGCCAGATATTTCTCATTACACCCTGTACTCCCATTCACTCAGGAATATACATATGCAGCTTTTAAAAGAAACGTGTTTCTAACTCGCTGATTCTAAACATGGATGCAACTTCCAAGGTGAAGTGACACACAGCAGAGCAGCTTGAAAGGGACATTTCTCCTGTGGTTTAGACGCGACTTTACTGCTAATTTTTATGTGCCTGTATATGGCTGGAAATATCTCTTTCTAGATTCTCCAAAGAAAGGGATTCTGAACTGCTACATTCACACATTTGTTTAACTCTGTAAGTTGAATATACATCTTTACAATCATTCTGCTAGATAGCTCCGCTTTTGTTTTAGAGCCAGATATTTCTCATTACAACTTTTATACCCCTTCACTCAAAAATACCCAAACGCAGGTTTTAGAAGAAACGTGTTTCTAACTCGCTGAATCTAAACATAGATATAACTTCCTAATTTAAATGAACACACAGCAGAGCACTTCGAAAGAGACATTTCTCCTGTGGTTTAGGTGTGATGTTACCACTAATTATTATGTGCCTGTATATGGCTGGAAATATCTCTTTCTACATTCTCCAATGAAAGGGTTTCTGAACTGCTGCATTCACATATCTGTTTAACTCTGAAGGTGAATATACTCCTTGACAATCATTCTGCTAGATAGCTCCGTTTTTACTTTAGAGCCAGATATTTCTCATTACAACCTGTACTCCCATTCACTCAGGAAAATACATTTGCAACTTTTAGAAGAAACGTGTTTCTAACTCGTTGAATCTATACATAGGTGCAACTTCCTAAGTTGAAGTTCCACACAGCAGAGCAGTTTGAAAGAGACGATTCTCCAGTGGTTTAGACGCGATCTTACCGCTAATTCTTATGTGCCTGTATATGGCTGGAAATATCTGTTTCTACAGGCTGCAAGGAAAGGGTTTCTGAACTGCTACATTCACACATCTGTTTAACTCTGTAAGTTGAATATACACCTTGACAATGATTCTATTATATAGCTCCGTTTTTGTTTTAGAGCCAGATATTTCTCATTACACACTGTATTCCAATTCACTCAGGAATATCCAAACATAGGTTTTAGAAGAAACCTGTTTCTATCTCGATGCATCTAAACGTAGATGCAAATTCCTAAGGTGAACGAACACAGAGAAGGGCACTTTGAAATATACGTTTCTCCAGTGTTTTAGACTCGATCTTACCGCTAATTCTTATATACCTGTATATGGCTGGAAATATCTGTTTCTACATTCTGCAAGGAAAGGGTTTCTGGACTCTGATATTCACACATGAGTTTAACTCTGTAGGTTGAATATACTCCTTGACAATCATTCTGCTAGATACCTCCGTTTTTGTTTTAGAGCCAGATATTTCCCATTACACTCTATAATCCAATTCACTCAGGAATATCCAAACGCAGGTTTTAGAAGAAACGTGTTTCTAACTCGATGCATCTAAACATAGATGCAACTTCCTAAGGGGACCGAAGATACAGCAGAGCAGTTTTAAAGAGATGTTTCTCCTGAGGTTTAGAGGTGATCTTACCGTTAATTCTTATGTGCTTGCATATGGCTGGAAAAATCTCTTTCTAGATTCTCCAAAGAAAAGGTTTCTGAACTGCAACATTCACACATCTGTTTAACTTTGTAAGTTGAATATAAGCCTTGACAATCATTCTGCTAGATAACTCCGTTTATGTTTTATATGCAGATATTTCTCATCACACACTGTACTCCCATTCACTCTGGAATATCCAAACGCAGGTTTTAGAAGAATCGGGTTTCTAAATCGCTGAACCTAAACATAGATGCAATTTCATAAGGTGAACGAACACACAGCAGAGCAGTATGAAACAGACGTTTCTCCTGTGGTTTATACGCCATCTTACCGCTAATTCTTAAGTGCCTCTATATAGCTAAAAATATCTCTTTGTAGATTCTCCAAAGAAAGGGTTTCTGAATTGCTACATTCACACATCTGTTTAACTCTGTAAGTTCAATATACACGTTGACAATCATTCTGCTAGATAGCTCCGTCTTTTTTTTTAAGCCAGATATTTCTCATTACACCCTGTGCTCCCATTCACTCAGGAATATCCAAACTCAGCTTTTAGAAGAAACGTGTTTCTAACTCGCTGAATCTAAACATGGAAGCAACTTCCTAAGGTGAAGCGACACACAGCAGAGCAGTTTGAAACAGACGTTTCTCCTGTGGATTAGACACAATCTTACTGCTAGTTCTTATGTGCCTGTATATGCCTGGAAATATCTCTTTTTAGATTCTGCAAAGAAAGGGTTTCTGAACTGCTACAATCACAAGTCTGTTTAACTCTGTAAGTTGAATATACACATTGACAATCATTGTGCTAGATAGCTCCGTTTTTGTTTTAGAGCGAGATATTTCTCATTACACCCGGTACTCCCATATCCTCAATAATATACATACGCATTTTTAGAAGAAACGTGTTTCTAACTCGCTGAATCTGAACATGGATGCAACTTCTTAAGGTGAAGTGAAACGCAGCAAAGCAGTTTGAAAAAGACGTTTTCTCTGTGGTTTAGATTCCATCTTACCACTACTTCTTATGTGCCTGTATATGCCTGGAAATATCTCTTTTTAGATTCTGCAAATAAAAGGTTTCTGAACTGCTACATTCACATGTCTGTTTAACACTGTTAGTTGAATATACACCTTGACAAAATCATTGTGCTAGATAGCTCCGTTTTTGTTTTAATGCCAGACATTTCTCATTACGCACTGTACTCCCATTCACTCAGGAATATCCAAACGCAGCTTTTAGAAGAAACGTGTTTCTAACTCACTGAATCTAAACATAGATGCAACTTCCTAAGCTGAACGAACAACACAGCAGAGCAGTTTGAAAGAGACGTTTCTCCTGTGGTTTGTACGTGATCTTACCGCTAATTCTTAAGTGCCTGTATCCAGCTGGAAATATCTCTTTCCAAATTCTCCAAAGAAAGGGTTTCTGAACTGCTACATTCACATATCTGTTTAACTCTGTAAGTTCAATATACACGTTGACAATCATGCTGCTCTATAGCTCCGTTTCTTTGTAGAGCCAGATATTTCTCATTATACCCTGTACTCACATTCACTCAGGAAAATCCAAACGCAGGTTTTAGTAGAAACATGTTTCTAACTCGCCGAATCTAAACATAGATGCAACTTCCTCAGGTGAACAAACACACGGCAGAGCAGTTTGAAAGAGACGTTCCTGCTGTGGTTTATACGTTTTTTAACCGCTAATTCTTATGTGCCTGTATATGGCTGGAAGTATCTCTTTCTAGATTCTCTAAAGAAAGCGTTTCTGAACTGCTACATTCACACATCTGTTTATCTCTGTAAGCTGAATTTACACCTTAACAATCACTCTGCTAGATGGCTCTGTTTTTGTTTTAGAGCCAGATAATTCTCATTACACCCTATGCTCTCATTCACTCAGGAGTATCCAAATGCAACTTTTACAAGAATCGTGTCTCTAACTCGCTGAATCTAAACATAGATGCAACTTCCTAAGGTGAACGAACACACATCAGAGTAGTTTGAAAGAGCCGTTTCTCCTGTGGTTTAGACGCGATCTTACCGCTAATTCTCATGTGCCTCTATATGGCTGGAAATATCTCTTTCTAGATTTTCCAAAGAAAGGTTTTCTGAGCTGCTATATTCACATATCTGTTTATCTCTGTAAGTTGAATATACACCTTGAAAATTATTCTGCTGGAAAGCTCCACTTTTGTTTTAGAGTCAGATATTTCTCATTACACCCTGTAGTCCCCTTAACTCAGGAATACCCAAACGCTGCTTTTAGAAAAAAACGTGTTTCTAACTCGATGAACCTAAACATAGACGCAACCTCCTAAGGTGAACGACCACACAGAATACCACTTTGAAATATACGTTTCTCCGGTGTTTTAGACTCGATCTTACCGGTAATTATTTTATAACTGTATATGGCTGGCAATATCTGTTTCTACATTCTGCAATGAAAACTTTTCTGAACTGCTACATTGACACATCAGTTTAGCTCTGTAAGTTGAATATACACGTTGACAATCAATGTCCTAGATAGCTACGTTTTTGTTTTAGCACCAGATATTTCTCGCTACACACTGTACTCCCATTCACTCAGGAGTATCCAAATGCAGCTTTTAGAAGAAACGTGTTTCTAACTCGATGAATCTGATCATAGATGCAATTTCCTAAGGTGAACGAACACACATAAGAGCATTTTGAAATATACGTTTCTCCAGTGTTTTAGACTGGATCTTACCGCTAATTCTTATATAAGTGTAAATGGCTGGAAATATCTGTTTCTAATTTCTGCAAAGAAAAAGTTTTCGAACAGCTACATTCACATATCAGTTTAACTGTGCAAGTTGAATAAACTTCTTGACAATCATTCTGCTAGACAGCTCCGTTTTTGTTTTAAA
>NW_016108331.1:8781-12869 GCF_001604975.1 Cebus imitator
GGGTTTTTGAACTGCTACATTCAGACATCAGTTTAGCTCTGTATGTCGAATATACACCTTGACAATCATTCTGCTACATAGCTCCGTTTTTGGTTTTAGAGCCAGATATTTCTCAGTACACACTATACTCCAATTCACTCAGGAATATCCAAACTCAGGTTTCAGAAGAAACGTGTTTCTAACTAGATGAATCTAAATATAGATGCAACTTCCTAAGGTGAACGAACGCAGAGAAGAGCACTTTGAAATATACGTTTCTCCAGTGTTTTAGACTCGATCTTACCGCTAATTCTTATATACCTGTATATGGCTAGAAATATCTGTTTCTAAATTCTGCAAGGAAAGGGTTTCTGAACTGCTACATTCACACATGAGTTTAGCTCTGTAGGTTTAGTATACTCCTTGACAATTATTTTGCTAGATAGCTTCGTTTTTGCTTTAGAGTCTGATATTTCTCATTATACACTATACTCCCATTCACTCAGGAATAGCGAAACGCAGCTGTTAGAAGAAACGTGTTTCTAACTCGATGAATCTGAACATAGATGCAACTCCCTAAGGTGAAAAAACACACAGAAGAGCACATTGAAATACGCGTTTCTCAAGTGTTTTTGACTCGATCTTACCTCTAATTATTATATACATGTACATGGATGGATGTATCTGTTTCTACATTCCGCAAAAAAAGGGTTTCTGAACTGCTACATTCACACATCATTTTAACCCTGTAAGTTGAATATACACCTTGACAATCATTCTGCTCGATATCTCCGTTTTTGTTTTAGAGCCAGATATTTTTCATTACACACTATACTCCAGTTGACTCAGGAATATCCAAACGAACCTTTTGGAAGAAATGTGTTCTAACTTGATAAATCTAAATATACATGCAACTTCCTAAGGTGAACGAACACAGAGAAGAGCACTTTGAAATATACGTTTCTCCAGTGTTTTAGACTCGAGCTTACCGCTAATTCCTATATACCTGTATATGGCTGGAAATATTTGTTTCTACATTCTGCAAGGAAAGGGTTTCTGGACTCCGATATTCACATATGAGTTTAACTCTGTAGGTTGAATACACTCCTTGACAATGATTCTGGTAGAAAGCTCCGTTTTTGCTTTAGAGCCAGATATTTCTCATTATATACTATACTCACATTCACTCAGGAATAGCGAAACGCAGCTTTTAGAAGAAACGTGTTTCTAACTCGATGAATTGAAACATAGTTGCAACTTCCTAAGGTGAACAAACACACAGCAGAGCAGTTTCAAAGAGACATTTTTTCTGTGGTATATGCGCAACCTTACCGCTAATTCTTATGTGAATATATATGGCTGGAAATATCTATTTCTAGATTCTCCAAAGAAAGGGTATCGGAAGTGCTACATTCACACTTATCTTTATCTATATAAGTTGTATACACACCTTGACAATCATTCTGGTAGATAGCTCCGTTTTTGTTTTAGAGCCAGATATTTCTCATTACATCCTATTCTCCCATTCACTCATTAATAACCAAACGCAGCTTTTAGAAGAAAGGTGTTTCTAACTCGCTGAATCTAAACATAGATGCATCTTCTGAAGGTGAATGAACACGCAGCAGAGCAGTTTGAAAGAGACGTTTCTCCTGTGGCATAGGCGCAATCTTACTGCTAATTCTTATGTGCCTGTATATGCTTGGAAATATCTCTTTCTATATTCTCCAAAGAAAGGGTTTCTGAACCGCTACATTCACACATCTGTTAGACTCTGTAAATTGAATATGCACCTTGACAATCTTTCTGCTAGATAGCTCCGTTTTTGTTTTAGAGTCAGATATTTCTCATTACACCCTATACTCCCAATCACTCAGGAATATCCAAACACAGCTTTTAGAAGAAACGTGTTTCTAACTCGCTGAATTTAAACATAGATGCAACTTCTTAGGGTGAATGAACACACAGCAGTGCAGTTTGAAAGGGACGTTACTCCTGTGGTTTGTGCACGATCTTATGGCTAATTCTTATGTGATTGTATATGGCTGGAAATATATATTTCTAGATTCTCCAAAGAAAGAGTTTCAGAACTGCTACATTCACACATCTGTTTAACTCTGTAAGTTGAATATGCACCTTGACAATCATTCGGCTACATAGCTCCATTTTTGTCTTAGAGCCAGATATTTCTCATTACACCATATACTCCCATTCACTCAGGAATACCCAAACACAGCTTTTAGAGAAAAGTGTTTCTAACTCACTGAATGTAATCATAGAAGCAACTTCCTAAGTTGAACGAACACAGAGAAGATCACTTTGAAATATACGTTTCTCCAGTGTTTTAGACTCGATCTTACCGCTAATTCTTATATACCTGTATATGGCTGGAAATATCTGTTTCTACATTCTGCAACGAAAGGGTTTCTGGACTCCTATATTCACACATGAGTTTAACTCTGTAGGTTGAATATACTTCTTGACAATGATTCTGCTACATAGATCAGTTTTTGCTTTAGAGCCAGGTAATTCTCATTATATACTATACTCACATTCACTCAGGAATAGCGAAACGCAGCTTTTAGAAGAAACGTGTTTCTAACTCGATGAATCTAAATATATTTGCAGCTTCCTAAGGTGAACAAACACAGAGCAGAGCAGTTTCAAAGAGACATTTTTTCTGTGGTATATGCACGATCTTACCGCTAATTCTTATGTGCCTGTATACGGCTGGAAATATCTCTTTCTAGATTCTGCCAAGAAAGGGTTTCTGAACTGCTACATTCACACATCTGTTTGACTCTGTAAGTTGAATATACACCTCGATAATCATTGTGCTAGATAGCCCTGTTTTTGTTTTAGAGCCAAATATTTCTCATTACACCTGGTACTCCCATTCACTCAGGAATATACATACGAATTTTCAGAAGAAACGTGTTTCTAACTTGCTGAATCTAAACATGGATGCAACTTCCTAAGGTGAAGTGAATCGCAGCAAAGCAGTTTGAAAGAGACGTTTTTTCTGAGGTTTAGACGCCATCTTACCGCTAGTTCTTAAGTGCCTGTATCTAGCTGGAAATATCTCTTTCTAGATTCTGCAAAGAAAGGGTTTCTGAACTGCTACATTCACATATCTGTTTAATTCTGTAAGTTCAATATACACGTTGACAATCATGCTGCTCGATAGCTCCGTTTCTTTTTAGAGCCAGATACTTCTCATGATACCCTGTACTCCAATACACTCAGGAAAAACCAAACGCAGGTTTTAGAAGAAACATGTTTCTAACTCACTGAATCTAAACATGGATGCAACTTCCTTAGCTGAACAAAAACATAGCAGAGCAGTTTGAAAAAGACGTTCCTCCTGTGGTTTAGACGTGTTCTTACCCTAATTCTTATGAGCCTGTTTATGGCTGGAAAGATCTCTTTCTAGATTCTCTAAAGAAAGCGTTTCCAAACTGCTACATTCACACATCTGTTTACCTCTGTAAGCTGAATTTAAGTCTTGACAATCACTCTGCCTGATAGCTCCATTTTTGTTTTAGAGCCAGATATTTCTCACTACACACTGTACTCCCATTCACTCAGGAATATCCAAACGCAGCTTTTAGAAGAAACGTGGTTCTAACTCGTTGAATCTAAACATAGATGCAACTTCCTAAGGTGAGCGAACACACAGCAGAACAGTTTGAAAGAGTCGTTTCTCCTGTGGTTTAGACACGATCTTACCGCTAATTCTTATGTGCCTCTATATGGCTGGAAATACCTCTTTCTAGATTCTCCAAAGAAAGGGTTTCTGAGCTGCTATATTCACACATCGGTTTATCTCTGTAAGTTGAATATACACCTTGAAAATGATTCTGCTAGAAAGCTCAACATTTGTTTTAGAGTCCGATATTTCTCATTACACCCTGTAGTCCCATTAACTCAGGAATATCCAAATGCAGCTTTTAGAAAAATTGTGTTTCTAACTCGCTGAATCTAAACATAGATGCAATTTCCTAAGGTGAACGAAAACACAGCAGCGCAGTTTGAATGATACATTTCTTCTGTAGTTTAGACGCGAACATACCGCTAATTCTTACGTGCCTGTATATGGCTGGAAATAT
>NW_016108331.1:13717-18049 GCF_001604975.1 Cebus imitator
ACCCCCCACTGTCCCTCCCCTATTTCCCCCCAACTGACCCCAGTGTGTAGTGCTCCCCTCTCTGTGTCCATGTGCTCTCATTGTTCAACACCCGCCTATGAGTGAGAACATGTCTTACCGCTAATTCTTAAGTGCCTCTATATGGCTGGAAATATCACTTTCTAGATTCTCCAAAAAAAGGGATTCTGAACTGCTACATTCGAACATTTGTTTAACTCCCTAAGTTGAATATACATCTTGACAATCATTCTGCTAGAGAGCTCCTTTTTTGTTTTAGAGAAAGATATTTCTCATTACACCCTGTACTCCCATTAACTCACAATATCCAAACGCAGCTTTTAGAAGAAACATGTTTCTGACTCGCTGAATCAAAACCTAGAAGCAGCTTCCTAAGGTCAACGAACACACAGCGGAGCAGTTTGAAAGAGGCCTTTCTCCTGTGGTTTAGACGCGATCTTACCCCTAAAACTTATGTGCCTGTATATGTCTGGAAATATCTGTTTCTAGATTCTCCAAAGGAAGGGTTCCTCAACTGCTACATAAACACATCTGTTTAACTCTGTAATTTGAATATACCCCTTGACAATCATTCTGCTAGATAGCTCCGTTTTTGTTTTAAAGCCAGATATTTCTCATTTCACTCTATACTCCCTTTCACTAAGGAATGTCCAAACGCAGCTGTTAGAAGAAACGTGTTTCTAACTCGCTGAATCTAAGCATAGATGCAACTTCCTAAGGTGAACGAACACACAGAAGAGCAGTTTGAAAGAGTCGTTTCTCCTGTGCTTTACACGCAATCTTACCACTAATTCTGATGTGCCAATATATGGCTGAAAATATTTGTTTCTAGATTCTCCAAAGAAAGGGTTTCTGAACTGCTACATTCACTCATCTGTTTATCTCTGTAAGTTGAATTTATGCCTTGACAATCATTCTTCGAGATAGCTCCGTTTTTGTTTTAGAGCCAGATATTTCTCATTATACCCTATACTCCCATTCACTCAGGAATATCCAAACGCAGCTTTAAGAAGAAACGTTTTTCTAACTCGCTGAATCTAAACGTAGATACAACTTCCTAAGGTGAATGAACACACAGCAGAGCAGTTAGATAGAGACGTTTGTCCTGAGGTTTAGATGCGATCTTTCTGGTAATACTTCTGTGCCTGTATATGGCTGCAAATATCTCTCTCTAGATTCTCTAAAGAAAGAGTTTCTGAACTGCCACATGCGCACATCTGTTTAACTCTGTAAGTTGAATACACACCTTGATAATCATCCTGCTAGATAGCTCCGTTTTTGTTTTAGAGCCACATATTTCTGATTAAAAACTATACTACCATTCACTCAGGGATATCCAAACGCAACTTTTAGAGAAACCTGTTTCTAACTCGCTGAATCTAAACATAGATGCAACTTCCTAAGGTGAACGAACACACAGCAGACCTGTTTGAAAGAGAAGTGTCTCCTGTGGTTTAGACGCGATCTTACCACTAATTCTTATGTGCCTGTATATGCCTGGAAATATCTCCTTCCAGATTCTCCAAAGAAAGGTTTTCTGAACTGCAACGTTTACACGTCCTTAAACCTCTGTCAGCTGAATGTACACTTTGACATTCACTCAGCTAGATTACTCCGTTTTTGTTTTAGAGCCAGATATTTCTCCCTACACCCTATACTCCCATTCACTCAGGAATATCCAAATGCAGCTTTTAGAAGAAACGTGTTTCTAACTCGCTGAATCTAAACATAGCTGCAACTTCCTTAGGTGAACAAACACATAGCAGAGCAGTTTGAAAGAGACATTTCCTCTATCGTTTAGACGCGATGTTACTGCTAATTCTTGTGTGCCATTATATGGCTGGAAATATCTCTTTCTAGATTCTCCAGAAAAAGGATTTCAGAACTGCAACATACACACAACATTTTACGCTGTAAGTTGAATATACACGTTAACAATCATTCTGCTAGATAGCTCCGTTTTTGTTTTAGAGCCAGATTTTTCTGATTATGCCCAATACTCCCATTCACTCAGGAATATCCAAACGCAGTTTTTAGAAGAAACTTGTTTCTAACTCGCTGAATCTAAACATAGATGCAACTTCCTAAGGTGAAGGAACACAGAGCAGAGCAGTTTGAAAGAGATGTTTCTCCTGTGGTTTAGACGCGATCTTACCGCTAATTCTTATGTGCCTGTATATGGCTGGAAATATCTCTTTCTAGATTCTACAAGGAAAGGGTTTCTGAAATGCTTCGTTCGCACATCCATTTAACTCTGTAAGTTGAATGTACACCTTGAAAATTATTCTGCTCCATAGCTCCGTGTTTGTTTTAGATCAAGATATTTCTCATTACACCCTGTAATCCCATTCACTGAGTAATATACAAACGCAGGTTTTAGAAAAAACGTGTTTCTAACTCGCTGAATCTAAACATAGATGCAGCTTCGTAAGGTGAACGAACACACAGCAGAGCAGTTTGAAAGAGGCGTTTCTCCTGTGGTTTAGACGCGATCTTGCCACAAATTATTATGTGCCTGTATATGGCTGGAAATATCTCTTTCTAGAGTCTCCAAATAACGTTTTCTGAACTGCTACATTCACACATCTGCTTAACTCTGTAAATTGAATATACACCTTGACAATCATTCTGCTAGATAGCTCCGTTTTTATTTAAGAGCCAGATATTTCTCATTACACCCTGTACTCCTGTTCACTCAGGAATATCCAAACGCAGCTTTTAGAACAAACGTGTTTCTAACTCACTGAATCTAAACATAGATGCAACTTCCTAATGTGAACGAACACACAGCAGAGCAGTTTGAAAGAGACGTTTCTCCTGTGGTTTAGACGCGATCTTACCGCTAATCATTATGTGCTGTTATATGACTGGAAGTATCCCTTTCTAGATGATCCAAAGAAAGGGTTTCTGAACTGCAACATTCACACATCTGTTTAACTCTGTAAGTTGAATACACACCTTGGCAATCATTCTGCTAGATAGCTCAGTTTCTGTTTTAGAGCCAGATATTTCTAATTACACCCTGTACTCCCATTCACTAAGTAATACCCAAACTCAGCTTTTAGAAGAAACGTGTTTCTAACTCGCTGAATCCAAACAAAGATGCAGCTTCCTAAGGTGAATGAGCACACAGCAGAGCAGTTTGAAAGAGACCTTTCTCCTGTGGTTTAGACGCGATCTTACCGCTAATTCTTATTTGCCAGTATATGAATGGAAATATCTCTTTCTAGATTCTCCAAGGGAAGGGTTTCTGAACTGCAACATTCCCACATTTGTTTAACTCTGTAAGTTTAATATACACCTTGACAATCCTTCTGCTAGATAGCTCCGTTTTTGTTTTAGAGCCAGATATTTCTCGTTATACCCTGTACTCCCATTCACTCAGGAATATCCAAAGGCAGCTTTTAGAAGAAACGTGTTTCTAACTCGCTGAATCTAAACATAGATGCAACTTCCTAAGGTCAACGAACACAAAGCAGAGCAGTTTGAAAGAGACGTTTCTCCTGTGGTTTAGACGATAATTTCTATGTTCCTATATATGTCTGAGAATATATCTTTCTAAATTCTCCAAGGTAAGGGATTCTGAAATGCTTCATTCACACACCTGTTCAACTCTGCAAGTGGAAAAAACTCATTGACAATCATTCTGCTAGAAAGCTCCTTTTTTGTTTTACAGCCAGGTATTTCTCATTACAGCCTGTGCTTCCATTTACTCAGGAATATCCAAAAGCAGCCTTTAGGAGAAACGTGTTTCTAACTCGCTAAATCTAAACATAGATGCAACTTCCTAATATCAATGACCACACAGCAGAGCAGTTTCAAAGAGACGTTCCTCCTGTGGTTTAGACTCGATC
The DNA here is from genome assembly GCF_001604975.1 of Cebus imitator. Taxonomy (NCBI): domain Eukaryota; kingdom Metazoa; phylum Chordata; class Mammalia; order Primates; family Cebidae; genus Cebus; species Cebus imitator. The sequence goes on from NW_016108331.1 coordinate 17,590, forward strand.
TTACCGGTAATTCTTCTGTGCCTGTATATGGCTAGAAATATCTCTTTCTATATTCTCCAAAGAAAGAGTTTCTGAACTGCTGCATTCACACATCTGTTTCACTCTGTACGTTGAACATACGCCTTGACAATCATTCTGCTAGATAGCTCCGTATTTGTTTTAAAGCCAGATATTTCTTTTTTTTCCCCATTTATTTATTTTATTGTATTTTAGGTTTTGGGGTACATGTGAAGAACATGCAAAATTGTTGCATAGGAACACACATCGCAGTGTGATTTGCTGCCTTCCTCCCCATCACCTACATCCGGCATTTCTCCCCCTGCTATCCCCCCCCAGCTCCCCACCCCCCACCGTCCCTCCCCTATTTCCCCCCAACTGACCCCAGTGTGTAGTGCTCCCCTCCCTTTGTCCATGTGCTCTCATCGTTCAACACCCGCCTATGAGTGAGAACATGCGGTGT
>NW_016108331.1:18089-19577 GCF_001604975.1 Cebus imitator
CTTAGTACACCCTGTTCTCCCATTCACTCAGGAATATCCAAACGCAGCTTTTAGAAGAAACGTGTTTCTAACTCGCTGAATCTAAACATAGATGCAACTTCCTAAGGTGAACGAACACTCAGCAGAGCATTTGAAAGAGGCGTTTCTCCTATGGTTTAGACGCTAATTTCTATGTGCCTGTGTATAAATGAAAATATCTCTTTCTAGATTCTCCAAGGTAAGGGTTTCTGAAACGCTTCATTCACACATCTGTTTAACTCTGCAAGTTGAATATACTCTTTGACAATCATTCTTCTAGATAGCTCCAGTTTTGTTTTATAGCCAGATATTTCTCATTACACCCTGTGCTCCCATTCACTCAGGAATATCCAAACGCAACTTTTAGAAGAAACGAGTTTCGAACTCGCTGAATCTAAACATAGATCCAACTTCCTAAGGTCAACGACCACACAGCAGAGCAGTTTGAAAGAGACGTCTCTCCAGTGGTTAAGACGCGATCTTACCACTAATTCTTATGTGCATGTATATGGCTGGAAATATCTCTTTCTAGATTCTCCAAAGAAAGCGTTTCTTAACTATTACATTCACACATCTGTTTAACTCTGTAAGTTTAATAGACACCTTGACAATCATTCTGCTAGATAGCTCCGTTTTTGTTTTAGAGTCAGATATTTCTCATTACACACTATAATCCCATTGACTCAGGAATATCCAAATGCAGCTTTTAGAAGAAACGTGTTTCTAACTCAATGAATCTAAATATAGATGCAACTTCCTAAGGTGAATGAAGACACAGCAGAGCAGTTTGAAATACACGTTCCTGCAGTGTTTTAGACACGATCTTACCTCTAATTATTATATACCTGTGTATGGCTGGAAATACCTGTTTTGACATTCTGCAAAAAAAGGGTTTCTGAACTGCTACATTCACAGATCAGTTTATCTCCGTAAGTGAATGTACACCTTGACAATCATTCTGCTAGATAGCTGCATTTTTCTCTTAGAGCAAGATAATTCTCATTAGACACTATACTCCAGTTCACTCGGGAATATCCAAACGCAGCTTTTAGAGGAAATGTGTTGCTAACTCGATGAATCTAAATATTGATGCAACTTCCAAAGGTGAACGAACAAACAGAAGAGCACTTTGAAATATACCTTTTTCCAGTGTTTTAGACTAGATATTACTGCTAATTCTTATATACCTGTATAAGGCTGGAAATATCTGTTTCTACATTCAGCAAAGAAAGGCTTTCTAAACTGCTACATTCACACATCAGTTTAACTCTCTAAGTTGAATACACCCCTTGAGAATCATTCTGCTGGATCGCTCCGTTTTTGTATTAGAACCAGATATTTCTCATTACACACTATACTCCAATTCACTCAGGAATATCCAAACGCAGCTTTTAGAAGAAACGTGTTTCTAATTCGTTGAATCTAAACATAGATGCATCTTCCTAAGGTGATCGAACACACAGAAGAGCA
>NW_016108331.1:19782-29581 GCF_001604975.1 Cebus imitator
TGAACTGCTACATTCACACATCAGTTTAACTCTGTTTGTTTAATATACAACTTGACAATCATTCTGCTAGATATCTCCGTTTTTGTTTTAGAGCCAGATATTTCTAATTACACACTATACTCCTATTCACCAGGAATATCCAAAGGCAACTTTTAGAAGAAACGTGTTTCTATCTCGATGAATCTAAACAAAGGTTGAACTTCCTACGTTGAAGGAACACACAGCAGTGCAGTTTAAAATATACGTTTTTCGATGTTTTAGGCTGTATATGACTGGAAATACCTGTTTCAATATTCTCCAAAGAAACGGTTTCTGAATTGCTACTTTCACACATCAGTTTAACTCTATAACTTTAATATAATCCTTGACAATCATTCTACTAGATAGATCAGTTTTTGTTTTAGAGCCAGATATTTCTCCTTACACCCTATACTCCCTTGCACGCAGGAATATCCAAACGCAGCTTTTAGAAGCAACGTGTTTCTATCTTGATGAAACCAAAGATAGATGCAACTTCCTAAGGTGAACGAAACACACAGCAGTGCAGGGTGAAATATATGTTTCTCCACTGTTTTAGACTCGATCTTACCGGTAATTCTTATATACCTGTATATGACTGGAAATATCTGTTTCTACATTATCCAAAGAAAGGATTTCTGAATTGCTATATTCCCACATCAGATTAACTCTGTAAGTAGAATGTACACCTTGACGATCATTCTGTTAGATAGCTCCGTTTTTGTGTTAGAGCCAGGTATTTCGCCTTTCACCCTATACTCCAATTCATCTGGAATATCCAAACGCAGCATTTAGAAGAAACGTGTTTCTCACTCGATGAATCCAAACATAGATGCAACTTCCCAAGGTGAACGGACACTCAGCAGAGCAGTTTCAAATATATGTGTCTGCAGTGTTTTAGGCTCGATCTTACCGGTAATTCTTATATACCTGTATATGGCTTGAAATATATGTTTCTACATTCTGCATATAAAGGGTTTCTGAGCTGCTACATTCACACATCAGTTTAATACTGTACGTTGAATAAACACCTTGACAAACCTTGTGCTAGATAGCTCGGTTTTTGTTTTAGTGCCCGATATTTCTCATTACCCCTCATAATCGAATTCACTGAGGAATATCCAAAGGCAGCTTTTAGATGAAAAGTATTTCTAACTCGATGAATCTAAACATAGATGCAATACCTAAGGTGAACGAACATACAGCGGAACAGTTTGAAATATACGTTTCTCCAGTGTTTTAGACTCGATCTTACCGCTAATTCTTTTATACCTGTATATGGCTGGAATTATCTGTTTCTACATTCTGCAAGGAAAGGGTTTCTGAACTGCCACATTCACCCTTCAGTTTAGCTGTGTAAGTTGAATACACGCCTTGACAATCATTCTGATAGATAGCTCCGTTTTTTTTAGAGCCAGATATTTCTCATTGCACACTAAACTGCTGTTCACTCAGGAATACCCAAACGCAGCTTTTAGAAGAAACGTGTTTCTAACTCGATAAATCAAAACATAGATGTAACTTCCTAAGGTGAATGAACCCACAGAAGAGCACTGTGAAATATACGTTTCTGCAGTGTTTTAGACTCGATCTTACTGCTAAATGTTATATACCTGCACATGGCTGGAAATATCTGTTCTACATTCTGCAAAGAAAGGCTTTCTGAACTGGTACATTTACAAATCAGCTTAACTGTGTAAGTTGAATATACAGGTCACAACCATACTGATAGATAGCTCCGATTTTGTTGTAGAACCCGATATTTCTCATTACACACTATGCTCCAATTCACTCAGGAATATCCAAACGCAGCTTTTAGAAGAGAAGTGTTTCTAACTCGATGAATTTAAACATAGATGCAACTTCGTAAGGGGAAGGAACACACAGAGCACTTTGAAATTTACGTTTCTCCAGTGTTTTAGACTCGATGTTACCGCTAATTCTTATATACCTGTGTATGGCTGGAAATATCTGTTTCCACATTCTGCAAAGAGAGTGTTTCTGAACTGCTATATTCACACATCAGTTTAACTGTGTAAGCTGGATATACAACTTGACAATCATTCTGCTAGATAGCTCCGTTTTTGTTTTAGAGCCGGATATTTCTGATTACACCCAATTATCCCTTTCACTCAGGAATATCAATTGCAGTTTTTCGAAGAAACTTGTTTCTAACTCACTGAATCTAAACATAGATGCAACTTCCTAAGGGGAATGAACACACAGCAGAGCAGTTTGAAAGAGACGTTTCTCCTGTGGTTTGGACAGGATCTTATCGCTAATTCATATATGCCTGTATGTGGCTGGAAATATCTCTTTCTAGCTTCTCCCAAGAAATGATTTATGAACTGTTACATTGACATATCTGTTTAACTCTCTAAGTTGAATATACACCTTGAAAATCATTCTGCTAGATACCTCCGTTTTTGTTTTAGAGCCCGATATTTCTCATTACACCCTATGCTCCCATTCACTTAGGAATATCCAAATGCAGCTGTTAGAAAAAACGTGCTTCTAACTCGTTGAAGCTAAACATAAATGCAACTTCCTAAGGTGAACGAACACACAGCAGAGCAGTTTGAAAGAGACGTTTCTCCTGTGATTTAGACGCGATCTTACTGCTAATTCCTAGGTGCCTGCATATGGCTAGAAATATCCCTTTCTACCTTCTCCAAAGAAAGGGTTTCTGAACTGCTACATTCAAACATCTGTTTAACTCGGTACTTTGAATATACACCTTGAAAATCATTCTGCTAGATAGCTCCGTTTTTGTTTTAGAGCCAGATATTTCTCATTACAACCTATACTACCATTCACTCAGGAATATCCAAACGCAGGTTTTAGAAGAAACTTCGCTCTAGCTCGCTGAATCTAAACATAGATAAAACTTCCTAAGGTGAACTAACACACTGCAGAGCATTTGAAAGACACATTTCTCCTGTGGTTTAGAAGCAATCTTGCTGCTAATTCTTATATGCCTTTATATGGCTGGAAATATCTCCTTCTAGATTCTCCAAATAAAGGGATTCTGAACTGCTACATTTATAGATCTGTTTAACTCTGTAAGTTGAATATACACCTTGAAAATCATTCTAATATATAGCTCCGTTTTTGTTTTAGAGCCAGATATTTCTCATTACACCAAATACTCCCTTTCACCTAGCAATATCCAAACGCAGCTTTTAGAAGAAACGGGTTTCTATCTCGGCTGAATCTAAACATAGAGGCAACTTCCGAAGGTGAAGGAACACACGGAAAAGCAGTTTGAAAGAGACATTTCTCCTGTAGTTTAGACGCGATATTACGGCTAATTTTTATGTGCCTGTATATGGCTGGAAATATCTCTTTCTAGATTCTCCAAAGAAAGGGTTTCTGAATGGCTACATTCACACATCAGTTTAACTCTGTAAGATCAATATACACCTTGACAATCCTTCTGCTAGATAGCTCCGTTTTTGTTTTAGAGCAAGATATTTCTCCTTACAACCTATACTCCTATTGACTCAGGAATATCCAAATGCAGCTTTTAGAGGAAATGTGTTTCTAACTCTATGAATCTAAACATACATGCAACTCCCTAAGGCGAACGAACACAGAGCACAGCAGTTTGAAATATCCGTTTTTCCAGTGTTTTAGACTCGATCTTACCACTAAATCTTATATACCTGTAATTGGCTGGAAACTTCTGTTTCCAGTGTCTCCAATGAAAGGTGTTCGGAACGGCTACAATCACACATCAGTTTAACTCTCTAAGTTGAATACACAACTTGACAATCATTCTGCTACATAGCTCACTTTTTGTTTTACAGCAAAATATTTCCCATTACACCCTATACTTCCATTCACCCAGGAATATCCAAACGCAGGTTTTAGAAGAAACGTTTTTCTTACTCGATGAATCTAAAGATAGATGAAACTTCCTACAGTGAGAGAACACAGGGGAGATAAGTTTGAAATATATGTTTCTCCAGTGTTTTAGACTCGACCTTATCGTTAATTCTTATATACCTGAGTAGGGGGGGAAAATAACTCTTTCTACATTGTCCAAAGAAAGGGTATTGGAACTGCCACATTCACACTTCAGTTTTACTCTATAAGTTGAATATACATCTTGACAATCATTCTGCTAGATAGCTCCGTTTTTTGTAAAGCCAGATATTTCTCATTACACCCTATACTCCCATTCACTAAGGAATATCCAAACGCAGCTTTTAGAAGAAACGTGCTTCTAACTCGATGAATCTAAACATACATGCAACTTTCGAAAGTTAACGAACACACAGCAGAGCAATTTGAAATGTACGTTTCTCCAGTGTTTTAGACTCAGTCTTACCGCTAATTCTTATATACCTGTATATGGCTGGAAATATCTGTTTCTACATTCTCCAAAGAAACGGTTTCAGAACTGCTACATTCACACATCAGTTTCACTCTGCAAGTTGAATATACACCTTGAAAATTATTCTGATAGGTAGCTCCGTTTTTGTTTTAGAGCCAGATATTTCTCATTACAGCCTATACTCCCATTCACTCAGGTATATACAAACACAGCTTTTAGAAGAAACTTTTTTCTAACTCGATGAATCTAAATATGGATGCAATTTCCTAAGCTGAACGAACACACAGCAGAGCAGTTTGAAACATACGTTTCTCCAATGTTTTAGCCTTGATCTTACCGCTAATTCTTATATACCAGTATATGGTGGAAATATCTGTTTACACATTCTCCAAAGAAAGGGTTTCTGAACTGCTACATTCACACGTAAGTGTAACTCTGTAGGCTGAATATACACTTTGACAATCATTCTGCTAGAAAGCTCCGTTTTTGTTTTAGAGCAAAATATTTCTGATTACACCCTGTACTCCCATTCACTCAGGAATATCCAAACGCAACTTTTTGAAGAAACGTATTTCTAACTCGATGAATCTAAACATAGATGCAACTTCTTAAGGTGAACGACCACACAGCAGAGCAGTTTGACTTATATGTTTCTCCAGTGTTTTAGACTCGATATTACTGCTAATTCTTATATACCTGTCTATGGCTGGAAATATTTGTTTGTACATTCTCCAAAGACAGGGTTTCTCAACTGCTACATTCACACATCAGTTTAACTCTGTAAGTTGAATATCCACCTTCAGAATCATTCTGCTAGATAGCTCCATTTTTGTTTTATAGCAGATATTTCTCATTACACCCTATATTCCCATTCACTGAGGAATATCCAAACGAAGCTTTTAGAAGAAACCTGTTTCTAATTCGATGAATATAAACATAGATGCAACTTCCTAAGGTGAACGAAAACATAGAAGAGCACTTTTAAATATAGGTTTCTCCACTGTTTTAGACTCGAACTTACCGCTTATTGTTATATACCTTTACATGGCTGGAAATATCTGTTTCTAAATTCTCCAAAGAAAGAGTTCTGAACGGCTACATTCACACATCACTTAACTCTGTAAGGTGAATATACACGTTGACAATCATTCTGCTAGATAGCTCCGATTTTATTCTATAGCCAGGTATTTCTCCTTACACCCTATACTACCATTCACTCAGGAATATCCAAACCCAGCTTTTAGATGAAACGTGTTTCTAACTCGCTGAATCTAAACATAGATGCAACTTCCTAAGGTGAACGAACACACAGCAGAGCCGTTTGAAAGAGACGTTTCTCCTGTGGTTCAGATGCGATCTTACCGCTAATTCTTATGTGCCTCTACATGGCTGGAAATATCTCTTTCTAGATTCTCCAAAGAAAGGGCCTCTGAACTGCAACATTCACACATCTGTTTAACTCTATAAGTTGAATATACACCTTGACAATCATTCTGCTAGATAGCTCCGTTTTTGTTTTAGAGCCAGATATTTCTCATTACACCCTGTACTCCCATTCACTGAGGAATATCCAAATGCAGGTTTTAGAAGAAATGTGTTTCTAACTCCCTGAATCTAAACATAGATGCAACTTCCTAAGGTGAACGAACACACTGCAGAGCAGTTTGAAAGAGACGTTTCTCCTATGGTTTAGAGGCGATCTTACCACTAATTCTTATGTGCCTGTATATTGCTGGATATATCTCTTTCTAGATCCTCCAAACAAAGCGATTCTGAACTGCTACATTCACACATCTGTTTAACTCTGTAAGTTGAATATACACCTTGACAATCCTTCTGCTAGATAGCTCCGTTTTTGTGCAGAGCCAGATATTTCTCATTACAACCTGTGCTCTAATTCACTCAGGAATATCCTAACGGATCTTTTAGAAGAGACGTGTTTCTAACTCGCCGAATCAAAACAAAGATGCAACTTCCTAAGGTGAAAGAAACACACAGTAGAGCAGTTTGAAAGAGACGTTTCTCCTGTGGTTTAGACACGATCTTTCCGCTAATTCTTATGTGCCTTTATATGGCTGGAAATATCTCTTTCCAGATTCTCGAAAGAAAGGGTTTCTGAACTGCTACATTCACAAATCTGTTTACCTCTATAAGTTGAATATACACCATGACAATCATTCTGGTGGATAGCTCCGTTTTTGTTTAGAGCCAGCTATTTCTCATTACACCCTGTACTCCCACTCACTCAGGAATATACAAACGCAGCTATTAGAAGAAACGTGTTTCTGACTCGCTGAATCTAAACATAGATGCAACTTCCAAAGTGATCGAACACACAGCATAGCAGTTTGAAAGAGACGTTTCTCCTGTGGTTTATTCAAGATCTTACCACTAATTCTTATGTGAGTGTATATGGCTGGAAATATCTCTTTCTAGATTCTCCAAAGAAAGTGTTTCTGAACTGCTACATGCACACACCTGTTTAACTCTGTAATTGGCATGTACGCCTTGACAATCATTCTGCTTGATAGCTTGATAGCTCCGTTTTTGTTTTAGAGCCAGATAATTATCATTACACAATGGGCTAACATTCACTCAGGAATATACAAACTCAGCTTTTAGAAGAAACGTATTTCTAACTCGCTGAATCTAAACATAGATGCAACTTCCTAAGGTGAACGAACACACACCAGATCAATTTAAAAGAGGCGTTTCTCCTATGGTTTATACGCCACCTTACCGCTAATTCTTATGTGCCAGTATATGGCTGGAAATATCTCTTTCTAGATTCTCCAAAGAAAGGATTTCTGAATTTCTACATTCACACATCTGTTAACCTCTGTAGGTTGAATACACATCTTGATAATCATTATGCTACACCGCTCCGTTTTTGTTTTAGAGCCAGATAATTATCATTACACAATGGGCTAACATTCACTCAGGAATATCCAAACGCAGCTTTTAGAAGATACGTGTATCCAACCCGCTGAATCTAAACATAGATGTAACTTCTAAAGTGAACGAAAACACAGCAGTGCACTTTGAAAGACACGATTGTCCTATGGTTTAGACGCTATCTTACCACTAAATCTTATGGGCCTGTATATGTCTGGAAATATCTCTTTCTAGATTCTTCAAAGAAAGGGTTTCTGGACTGCAGCATTCACACATCTATTTAACTCTGCAAGTTGAATACACACCTTGACATTCCTTCTGCTAGATAGCTCCGTTTTTGTTTTAGAGCCAGAAATTTCTCATTACACCCTGTACTCCCATTCATTCAGGAATATTCAAACGCAGCTTTTAGAAGAAACGTGTTCTAACTCGCTGACTCTAAACAAAAATGCAACTTCCTAAGGTGAACGAACACACAGCAGAACAAATTGGAAGTGACGTTTCCCCTGTAGTTTGGACGTGATCTTACCGCTAATTCTTATGTGCGAGAATATGGTTGGAAATATCTCTTTCTGGATTCTCGAAACAAAGGGTTTCTGAACTGCTACATTCACACATCTGTTTAACTATGTAAGTTGAATATACACCTTGACAATCATTCTGCTAGATAGATCCGTTTTTGTTTTAGAGCCAGTTATTTCTCATTACACCCTGGACTCCCATTCCCTAGGGAATATCCAAACGCAGCCTTTAGAAGAAACGTGTTTCTAACTCGCTGAATCTAAACATAGATGCAACTTCCTAAGGTGAACGAACACACAGCATAGCAGTTTGAAAGAGACGTTTCTCCTGTGGTTTATTCACGAACTTAACGCTAATTCTTATGTGCGTGTATATGGCTGGAAATATCTCTTTCTAGATTCTCCAAAGAAAGGGTTTCTGAACTGCTACATTCACACATCTGTTTAATTTTGTAATTGGAATATACACCTTGACAATCATTCTGCTAGATAGCTCCGTTTTTGTTTTAGAGCAGATAATTCTCATTACACAATGGACTAACATTCACTCAGGAATTTCCAAACGTAGCTTTTAGAGAAACGTGTTTCTAACTCGCTGAATCTAAACATAGATGCAACTTCCTAAGGTGAACGAACACACAGCAGAGCACTTTGAAATATATGTTTCTCCAGTGTTTTACAATTGATCTTAAAGCTAATTCGTATACACCTGTATATCGCTGGAAATATCTGTTTCTACATTCTCCAAAGAAAAGTTTTCTGAACTGCTACATTCACACATCAATTTAACTATGTTACTTGAATATAAGCTTTGACAATCATTCTGTTAGATAGCTCTGGTTTTGTTTTAGTGCCTGATATTTCTTCTTACACCCTATACAGCCCATCTCTCAGGAATATCCAAACGCAACTTTTAGAAGAAACGTGTTTCTAACTCGATGAATCCAAACATAGATGCAACCTCCTATGGTGAACGAACACTCAGCACAGCAGTTTCAAATACATGTTTCTGCAGTGTTTTAGGCTCGATCTTAACGGTAATTCTTATATACCTGTATGTCCCTTTAAATATCTGTTTCTACATTCTCCAAAGAAAGGGTTTCTGAACTGCTACATTCACACATCTGTTTAAATCTGTAAGTTGAATATACACCTTGACACTCATTCTGCTAGTTAGCTCCAGTTTTGTTTTAGAGCCACATGTTTCCCTTTACACCCTATACCCCCATTCACCTTGAAATATCTAAACGCAGCTTTTAGAAGAAACGGGTCTCTAACACGATGAATCTAAACACAGACGCAATTTCCAAAGGTGAACGAACACACAGTAGAGCAGTTTGAAATAGACGTTTCTCAACTGTATTAGACTCTGTCTTACCGCTAATCTTATATACCTGTATATGACTGGAAATATCTGTTTCTATATTCTCCAAAGAAAGGGTTTCAGAACTGCTACATTCACACATCAGTTTAACTCTGTATGTTGAATATATGCCTTGACAATCATTCTGCTACATACCTCCGTTTTTGTTTTAGGGCCAGATATTTCTCATTAGACCCTATACTCCCTTTCACTCAGGAATATCCAAAGGCAGCTTTTAGAAGAAACGTGTTTCTAAATCGATGGATCTAAACATTGATGCAACATCCTAAGGTGAACGAACACTCAGCAGAGCAGTTTGAAATATACAGTTTTCCAGTGTTTTAGCCTCGATCAAACCCATAATTCTTATATACCTGTATATGGCTGGAAATATCTCTTTCCAGATTCTCCAAAGAAAGGGTTTCCGAACTACTACGTTCACACATCTGTTTAACTCTGTAAGTTGAATATACACCTTGACAACCATTCTGCTAGATAGCTCCGTTTTTGTTATAGAGCCAGATATTTCTCATTACACCCTCTACTATCATTCACTCAGGAATATCCAAGCACAGCTTTTAGAAGAATTGTGTTTCTAACTCGATGAATCTAAACATAGATGAATCTTCATAAGGTGAGCGAACACACAGCAGAACAGTTTGA
>NW_016108331.1:29637-44719 GCF_001604975.1 Cebus imitator
TGCAAGGAAAGGGTTTCTGAACTGCCACATTCACCCTTCAGTTTAGCTGTGTAAGTTGAATACACGCCTTGACAATCATTCTGATAGATAGCTCCATTTTTTTTTAGAGCCAGATATTTCTCATTGCACGCTAAACTGCTGTTCACTCAGGAATACCCAAACGCAGCTTTTAGAAGAAACGTGTTTCTAAACTCGATAAATCAAAACATAGATGTAACTTCCTAAGGTGAACTAACCCACAGAAAAGCACTGTGAAATATACGTTTCTACAGTGTTTTAGACTCGATCTTACCGCTAATTGTTATATACCTGCATATGGCTGGAAATATCTGTTCTACATTCTGCAAAGAAAGGCTTTCTGAACTGCTACATTCACAAATACGCTTAACTGTGTAAGTTGAATATACACCTTCACAACCATTCTGCTAGATAGCTCCGATTTTGTTGTAGAATCTGATATTTCTCATTAAACACTATGCTCCAATTCACTCAGGAATATCCAATCGCAGCTTTTAGAGGAGAAGTGTTTCTAACTCGATGAATTTAAACATAGATGCAACTTCGTAAGGGGAAGGAACACACAGAAGAGTACTTTGAAATTTATGTTTCTCCAGTGTTTTAGACTCGACGTTACCGCTAATTCTTATATACCTTTGTATGGCTGGAAATATCTGTTTCCACATTCTGCAAAGAGAGCGTTTCTGAACTGCTACATTGACACATCAGTTTAACTGTGTAAGCTGAATATACAACTTGACAATCATTCTGCTAGATAGCTCCGTTTTTGTTTTAGAGCCAGATATTTCTGATTACACCCAATGATCCCTTTCACTCAGGAATATCAAATGCAGCTTTTAGAAGAAACGTGCTTCTAACTCGCTGAATCTAAACATAGATGCAACTTCCTAAGGGGAACGAACACACAGCAGAGCAGTTTGAAAGAGACGTTTCTCCTGTGGTTTGGACAGGATCTTATCCCTAATTCGTCTATGCCTGTATGTAGCTGGAAATATCTCTTTCTAGCTTCTCCCAAGAAATGATTTATGAACTGTTACATTCACACATCTGTTTAAATCTGTAAGTTGAGTACACACCTTGAAAATCATTCTGCTAGATACCTCCGTTTTTGTTTTAGAATCTGATATTTCTCATTACACCCTATGCTCCCATTCACTCAGGAATATCCAAATGCAGCTGTTAGAAGAAACGTGCTTCTAACTCGTTGAAGCTAAACATAGATGCAACTTCCTAAGGTGAACGAACACACAGCAGAGCAGTTTGAAAGAGACGTTTCTCCTGTGGCTTAGACGCGATCTTACCGCTAATTCATAGGTGCCTGCATATGGCTAGAAGTATCCCTTTCTACCTTCTCCAAAGAAAGGGTTTCTAAACTGCTACATTCAAACATCTGTTTAACTCGGTACTTTGAATATACACCTTGACAATCATTCTGCTAGATAGTTCCGTTTTTGCTTTAGAGCCAGATATTTCTCATTACACCCTATACTACCATTCACTCAGGAATATCCAAACGCAGGTTTTAGAAGAAACGTCGTTCTAGCTCGCTGAATCTAAACATAGATGAAACTTCCTAAGGTGAACTAACACACTGCAGAGCATTTGAAAGACACGTTTCTCCTGTGGTTTAGACGCTATCTTGCCGCTAATTCTTATAAGCATTAATATGGCTGGAAATATCTCTTTCTAGATTCTCCAAATAAAGGGATTCTGAACTGCTACATTTACACATTTGTTTAACTCTGTAAGTTGAATATACATCTTGACAATCATTCTGCTAGATAGCTCCGTTTTTGTTTTAGAGCCAGATATTTCTCATTACACCTCATACTCCCTTTCACCTAGCTATATCCAAACGCAGCTTTCAGAAGAAACGGGTTTCTAGCTCGGCTGAATCTAAACATAGAGGCAACTTCCAAAGGTGAAGGAACACATAGAAGAGCAGTTTGAAAGAGACATTTCTCCTGAAGTTTAGGCGCGATATTACCGCTAATTCTTATGTTCCTGTATATGGCTGGAAATATCTCTTTCTAGATTCTCCAAAGAAAGGTTTTCTGAACTGCAACATTCACACATCTGTTTACCTCTGTAAGTTGAATATACACCTTGACACTCATTCTGCTAGATAACTCCTTTTTTGTTTTGGAGCCAAATATTTCTCATTACACCATATACTCCCATTGACTCTTGAATATCCAAACGCAGCTTTTAAAAGAAACCTGTTTCCAACTCCTTGAGTCTAAACCTAGATGCAACTTCCTAACGTGAAGGAGCAGACAGCAGAGCAGTTTGAAATATACGTTTCTCTAGTGTTTTATATTCAATGTTACCACTAACACTTATATACCTGTATATGGCTGGAAATATCTGTTTGTACATTCTCCAAAGAAAGGGTTTCTGAACTGCTACATTCACACAACAGTTTAACTGTGTATGTTGAATATACACCTTAACAATCATTCTGCTAGATAGCTCCGTTTTTGTTATAGAGCCAGATATTTCTCATTACACCCCATACTCCCATTCACTCTGGAATATTCAAACGCAGCTTTTAAAAGAAATATGTTTCTAAATCCATGAATTTAAACATAGATGCAACTTGCTAAGCTGAACGAACACACAGCAGAGCAGTTTGAAATATACGTTTCTCCAGTGCTTTAGACTCGATCTTACCGAAGAATTCTTATAAATCTGCATATGGCTGGAAATATCTGTTTCTACATTCGCCAAAGAAAGGGTTTCTGAACTGCTAGAGTCACACGTCAGTTTATCTCTGTAAGTTGAATATACATCTTGAGAATCATTCTGCTAGTTAGCCCCGTTTTTGTTTTAGAGCCAGATATTTCTCCTTACACCCTATACTCCCTTTCACTCAGGAATATCCCAACGCAGCTTTTAGAAGAAACGTGCTTCTAACTCGATGAATCTAAACATAGATGCAACTTCCTAAGGTGAACGAACACACAGCAGAGCAGTTTGAAATATACGTTTATCCAGTGTTTCAGGCTCGATCTTATCGCCAATTCTTATATACCTGTGTATGATTGGAAACATCTGTTTCTACATTCTCCAAGGAAAGTGTTTCTGAACTGCTGCATTCACACATCAGTTTACTAACTCAGTACATTGAATACAAACTTTGAGAAGCCCTCTGCTAGATAGCTCCATTTTTGTTTTAGAGCCAGGTATTTCTCATTACACCCTATACTCCCATTCACTCAGGAATACCCAAACGCAGGTTTTAGAAGAAACGTGTTTCTAACTCGCTGACTCTAAAGATTCATGCCACTTCCCAAGCTGAACGAACACACAGCAGGGCAGTTAGAAAGATAGGATTCTGCTGTGTTTTAGAGTCGATCTTTCTTATATACCAGTATATGGCTATAAATATCTGTTTCTAGGTTCTCCAAGGAAAGGGCTTCTGATCTGCTACATTCACACATCAGTTTAAATCCGAAAGAGGAATATACACCTTGACAATCATTCTGCTAGGTAGCTCCCTTTTTGTTTTAGAGCCAGATAATTCTCGTTACACGTTATAATCCCATTCACTCAGGAATATCCAAACGCAGCTTTTAGAAGAAACGTGTTTCTAACCCGTTGAATCTAAACATACATGCAACTCCCTAAGGAAAACGGACGAACAACTTAGCAGTATGAAAGATACGTTTCTCCTGTGTTCTAGACGCAATATATCTGCTAATTCTTATACCTGTATATGGCTGGAAATATCTGTTTCTAGGTTCTCCAAAGAAAGGGTTTCTGAACTGCTACATTCACACATCAGTTTAAGTCTGTAAGTTGAATATACACCATGAAAAACACTCTGCTAGTTAGCTCCGTTTTTGTTTTAGAGCCACATATTTCCCTTTACACCCTATACCCCCATTCACCTTGAAATATCTAAACACAGCTTTTAGAATAACGGGTCTCTAACACGATGAATCTAAACACAGATGCAATTTCCAAAGGTGAAGGAACACACAGTAGAGAAGTTTGAAATAGACGTTTCTCAACTGTATTAGACTCTGTCTTACCGCTAATTCGTACATACCTGTATATGACTGGAAATATCTGTTTCTTTATTCTCCAAAGAAAGGGTTTCTGAACTGCTATATTCACACATCGGTTTAACTCTGTATGTTGAATATACGCCTTGACAATCATTCTGCTACATAGCTCCGTTTTTGTTTTAGGGCCAGATATTTCTCATTACACCCTATACTCCCATTCACTCAGGAATATCCAAACGTAGCTTTTAGAAGAAACGTGTTTCTAACTCGATGGATCTAAACATTGATGCAACTTCCTAAGGTGAACGACCACTCAGCAGAGCTGTTTGAAATATACACTTTTCCAGTGTTTTAGGCTCGATCATACCCCTAATTCTTATATACCTGTATATGGCTGGAAATATCTCTTTCCAGATTCTCCAAAGAAAGTGTTTCTGAGCTGCTAAATTCACACTTAGGTTTAGCTCTGTAAGTTGAATAGACACCTCAAAAATCAAACCGCCAGAAAGCGACCGAACAAACAGAACAACAGGAAAAAAGAAACTCTCCACCAGTGTAGACACGAGAACATAGCGAAAAATCATATACACATATATAGCGCGAAAAATATATGTCTACACGCTCCAAAAAAAAAGGGTCTCAAAACCTACACGCACACACATCAGTAAAACCCTATATGCAAAACACACACCAAAACACACACTCACACAGACACCCCCATTTGCTTCAAAACCAAAAAATTCCCAATAAAACCCAAAACGCCAATTAGCCCGGAAAAACCAAAAAAAACCTTTAAAAAAAAACGGGTTCCAAACTGAAGAAACCAAAAAAAAAAGCAACCCCCCAAAGGGAAACGAACACACAGCAGAGATGTTTGAATATACGTTTTCCCAGTGTTTTAGACTCGATCTTACCATTAATTCTTATACACCTGTATATGGCTGCAAATACCTGTTTCTGCATTCTCCAAAGAAAGGGTTTCTGAACTGCTACATTCACACATCAGCTAAACTCTGTAAGTTGAATACACACCTTGACAATGATTCTGCTAGACAGCTCCGTTTTTGTTTTAGAGCCAAATGTTTCTCATGACATCCTATACTCCCATTCACTCAGGAATACCGAAACGCCACTTTTAGAAGAAACGTGTTTCTAACTCGGTGAATCTAAACACAGTTGCTACTTCCTAAGGTGAACGAACACACAGCAGAGCACTTTGAAATATACGATATTCCAGGGTTTTAGACTCGATCTTACCTCTGATTCTGATATACCTGTATATGGCTGGAAATATCTGTTTTTACATTCTCCAAAGAAAGGGTTTCTGAATTGCTACATTCACACATCAGTTTTAACTCTGTAAGTTGAATAAACACCTTGAAAATCATTCTGGTAGATAGCTGTGTTTTTGTTTTAGAGGCAGATATTTCTCATTACACCCTATACTCCCATTCACTCAGGAATACCGAAACGCCACTTTTAGAAGAAACGTGTTTCTAACTTGATGAATCTAAACATAGATGCTACTTCCTAAGGTGAACGAACACACAGCAGAGCAGTTTGAAATATACACTTCTTCAGTTTTTAGGCTCGATCTTACCCCTAATTCTTATATACCTGTATATGGCTGGAGGTATCTGTTGCTACATTCTCCAAAGAAAGTCTTTCTGAACTGCTACATTCACACTTGAGTTTATCTCTGTAAGTTGAATAGAATCCTTGACAATCATTCTGCTAGATAGCTTTGTTTTTGTTTTAGAGCTGGATATTTTCTTGACACCTTACACTCCCATTCACTCAGGACTATCCAAATGCAGCTTTTAGAAGAAACGTATTCCTAAATCGATGAATCTAAACATAGAGGAAATTTCTTAAGGTGAACGAATACACATCAGAGCAGTTTGAAATATACTTTCTCCGGTGTTTTAGACTCGATCTTACCGCTAATTCTTATATACCTCTTTATGCCTGGAAATATCTGTTTCTACTTTCTCCAAAGAAAGGGTTTCTGAACTGCTACTTTCACACATCAGTTTAAATCTGTAAGTTGGACATACACCTTGACAATCTTTCTGCTAAGTAGCTCCGTTTTTGTTTTAGAGCCAGATATTTCTCCTTACACCCTATGCTCCCATTAACTCAGGAATATCCGAACGCAGCTTTTATAAGAAATTTGTTTCTAACACAATGAATCTAAACATAGATGCAACTTCCTAAGGTGAACGACCACAAGCAGAGCAGTTAGTAATATATGTTTCTGCACTATTTTAGACTCGGTCTTACCGCTAATTCTTAGATACCTCTATATGGCTGGAAATATCTGTTACTTGATTCTCCAAAGAAATGGTTTCAGAACTGCTACAGTGACACGTCAGTTTTACTATGTAGGTTAAATATACACCTTGACAATCATTCTGCTATATAGCTCCGTTTTAGTTTTAGAGCCAGATATTTCTCCTTACACACTATAATTCAATTCACTCAGGAATATCCAAACGCAGCTTTTATAAGGCACTTGTTTCTAACTCAATGAACCTAAACATAGATGCAGCTTCCTAAGGTGAACAAACACACAGCAGAGCAGTTTGAAATACACGTTTCTCCAGTGTTTTAGGCTCGGTCATCCCACTAATTATTATACTTCTACATGACTGGAAATATGTGTTCTACATTCTTTAAGGAAACGGTTTCTTAACTGCGACATTCATCCATCAGTTTATCTCTATAAGTTGAATATACACCTTGAAATCATTCTGCTAGATACCTCCGTTTTTGTTTTTAGCCATATATTTCTCCTTACTCCCTATACTCCCATTCACTCAGGAATATCCAAATGCAGCTTTTAGAAGAAATGTGTTTCTACCTCGATGAATCAAAACATATAAGCAACTTCCTCAGTTGAATAAATACACAGCAGAGCAATTTGAAATATACGTTTCTCCAGTGTTTTAGAGTCGATGTTACCAAAAATACTTACCTACCTGTATATGGCGGGAAATATGTGTTTCTATATTTTTAAGAAAGGGTTTCTGAACCGCTACTTTCACACATCAGTTTAACTCTGTAGGCTGAATATACACCTTGACAATCATTCTGCCAGGTAGCTCCGTTTTTGTTTTAGAGCGAAGTATTTCTCATTACATCCTATACTCCCATTCACTAAGGAATATCCAATCGCAGCTTTTAGAAGAAACGTGTCTCTAACTCGATGAACCTAAACATAGATCCTACTTCCTAAAGTGAACGAATACACAGCAGAGCAGTTTGAAACATTCGTTTCTTCAGCGTTTTAGACTCGATGTTACCGCTAATTCTGATATACCTGTATATGGCTGGAAATATCTGTTTCTACATTCCCCAAAGAAAAGTTTTCTGAACTGCTATATACACACATGAGTTTTAATTCTGTAAGTAGAATATACACCTTGACACTCATTCTGCTAGATACCTCCGTTTTTGTTTTAGAACCAGATATTTCTCATTACACCCTATACTCCCTTTCACTGAGGAATATCCAAAGGCAGCTTTTAGAAGAAAGGTGTTTCTAACTCGATGATGCTAAACAGATAGCGACTTCCTAAGTTGAACGAACACACAGCAGAGCAGTTTGAAATATACACTTCTCTAGTGTTTTAGGCTCGATCTTACCCCTATTTCGTATATACTTTTATATGGCTGCAAATGTTTGTTGCTACATTCTCCATAGAATGTGTTTCAGATCTGCTACATTCACACTTGAGTTTAGCTCTGTAAGTGAATAGACACCTTGACAATAATTCTGCTATATAGCTCCGCTTTAGTTTTAGAGCGAGATATTTCTCCTTACACGCTATAATTCAATTCACTCAGGAATATCCAAACGCAGCTTTTATAAGGCACTTGTTTCTAACTCAATGAACCTAAACATAGATGCAACTACCTAAAGTGAACGAACACACAGCAGAGCAGTTTGACATACACGTTTCTCCAATGTTTTAGACTCGATCTTACCGCCAATTCTTTTATACCTCTATATGGCTGAAAATATCTGTTTCTACATTCTCCAAAGAATGGGTTTCTGAACTGCTATACTGACACATCTGTTTAACTCTGTAGGTTGAATATACACCTTGACAATCATTTTGCTATATAGCTCCGTTTTTGTTTTAGAGCAAGATATTTCTGATCACACTCTATACTCCCATTCACTCAGGAATACCCAAACGCCACTTTCAGAAGAAAAGTGTTTCTAACTCGATGAATCTAAACATAGATGCTACTTCCCAAGGTGAACGAACACACAGCAGAGCAGTTTGAAACACACGTTTTTCCAGTGTTTTAGACTCGATCTTACCGTTAATTCTTATATACCTGTAAACGGCTGGAAATATCTGTTTCCAGTGTCTCCAACGAAAGGGTTTCTGAATGGCTACATTCACACATCAGTTTAACTGTCTAAGTGGAATATACAACTTGACAATCATTCTGCTACATAGCTCACTTTTTGTTTTACAGCGAAATATTTCCCATTACACCCTATACTTCCAATCACCCACGAATATCCAAACGCAGGTTTTAGAAGAAACGTGTTTCTACCTTGATGAATCTAAAGATAGATGAAACTTCCTAAGGTGAGAGAACACAGAGGAGATAAGTTTGAAATATATGTTTCTCCAGTGTTTCAGACTCGACCTTTTAGTTAATTCTTATATACCTGTATAGGGCTGGAAATATCTCTTTCTACATTGTCCAAAGAAAGGGTTTCGTAACTGCTACATTCACACTTCAGTTTTACTCTATAAGCTGAATATACCCCTTGACAATCATTCTGCTAGGTAGCTCCGTTTTTTGTAAAGCCAGATATTTCTCATTACACTCCATACGCCCATTCACTCAGGAATATCCAAACGCAGCTTTTAGAAGAATCGTGCTTCTAACTCGATGAATGTAAACATACAGGCAACTTCCGAAAGTTTCTCCTAAAATCTGCGTTTGGACATTCCTGAGTGAATGGGAGTATAGGGTGTAAGGAGAAATACCTGGCTCTAGAATAAAAACGGAGCTATCTAGCAGAATGATTGTCAAGTTGTATATTCAACTTACAGAGCTAAACTGATGTGTGAATGTAGCCGTTCAGAACTCTTTCTTTGGAGAATGTAGAAACAGATATTTCCAACCATGTAAAGGTATATAATAATAAGTGATAAGTTCGACTCTAAAATACTGGAGAAATCTATATTTAAAAGTGTTCTTCTGTGTTTTCGTTCACCTTAGGAAGTTGCATCTAAAAATGTGGCACATATACACCATGGAATATTATGCAGCCATCAAAATCGATGAGTTTGGGTCCTTTGTAGGGACATGGTTGAACCTGGAAACCATCCTTCTCAGCAAAATCAAACCCTGCATGTTCTCACTCATATGCGGGTGTGGAACAATGAGAACACATGGACACAGGGAGGGGAGCACTACACACTGGGGTAGGTTGGGGGGAAATAGGGGAGTGGGGAGCTGGGGAGAGATAGCTAGGGGAGAAATAACAGATGTAGGTGATGGGGAGGAAGGCAGCAAATCACACTTTCACGTGTGTACCTTTGCAACAATTTTGCATATTCTTCACATGTACCACAAAACCTAAAACGCAATAAAATAAACAAACGGGGAAAAAAAAAGAGATATACGTTTGTCCAGTGTTTTAGGCTCGATCTTACCGCTAATTCTTATATACCTGTATGTGGCTGGATATATCTGTTTCTACATTCTCCAAAGAAAGGGTTTCTGAACTACTACTTTCACACATCAGTTTAACTCTGTAGGTTGAATATATACCTTGACAGTCACTCTGCTAGATAGCTCCATTTTCGTTTTAGAGCCAGATATTTCTCCTTATACCCTATACTCCCATTCACTTAGGAATATCCAAAGGGAGCTTTTAGAAGAAACGTGTTTCTAATTCGATCAATCTAAATATAGAGGCAACTTCCTAACGTGAGCAAAAACACAGCAGAGCAGTTTGAAATATAGGTTTCTACAGTGTTTTAGACTCCATCTTACAGCTAATTCTTATATGCCTCTGTATGGCTGGAAATATCTGTTTCTACATTTTCCAAAGAATGGATTTCTGAAAGGCTACATCCACACATCAGTTTATCTCTGAACGTTGAATATACACCTTGTCAATCATCCTGCTATATAGCGCCATTTTTGTTTTAGAGCCAGATATTTCTCATTACAGCCTATACTCTCATTCCTTCAGGAATATCCAAACGCAGCTTTTAATAGAAACGTGTTTCTAACTCGATGAATCTAAACATAATTGCAACTTCCTAAGGTAAACGAACACACAACAGGGCAGTTTGTAGTATATGTTTCTCCAGTGTTTTAGATTCAATCTTACCGCTAATTCTTATATAACTGTATAAAGCTGGAAATACCTGATTCTACATTCTCCAAAGAAAGGGTTTCTGGACTGCTACATTCACAAATCAGTTCAACTCTGTAAGTTGGATATACACCTTGACAATCATTCTGCTAGAGAGCTCCTTTTTGTTTTAGACGCAGATATTTCTCATTACATCCTATACTCCCATTCACTCAGGAATATCCAAAAGCAGCTTTTAGAAGAAACGTGTTTCTAACTCGCTGAATCAAAACAAAGATGCAACTTCCTAAGGTGAATGAACACACAGCAGAGCAGCTTGAAAGAGACGTTTCTCCTGTGGTTTACACGCAATCTTACCGCTAATTCTTATGTGCATGTATATAGCTGGAAATATCTCTTTCTAGATTCTCCAAGGAAAGGGTTTCTGAAGTGCTACATTCACACATCTGTTTACCTCTGTAAGTTGAATATAAACCTTGACAATCATTCAGCTCGATAGCTCCGTTTTTGTTTTAGAACCATATATTTCTCATTACACCCTGTGCTCCCATTCACTCAGGAATATCCAAACGCAGCCGTCTGAAGAAACATGTTTCTAATTCGCTGAATCTAAACATAGATGCAACTTCCAAAGGTAAACTAAGACACCGCAGAGCGGTTTGAAAGAGACGTTTCTCCTGTGTTTTAGACGAGATTTTACCGCTAATTCTTATGTGCCGGTATACGGCTGGAAATATCTCTTTCTAGATTCTCCAAAGAAAGGGTTTCCGAACTGCTACATTGACATATCAGTTTACCCCTGTAAGTTGAATATACACCTTGAAAATCATTCTGCTGGATAGCTCCGTTTTTCTTTTAGAGCCACATATTTCTCTTTACACCCTTTACTCCCATTCACTCAGGAATATCCAAACGCAGCTTTTAGAAGAAACGTGTTTCTAACTTGCTGTATCTAAGCATAGATTCAACGTCCTAAGGTGAAAGAACACAGCAGAGCAGTTTGAAAGAGACGTTTCTCCTGTGGTTTAGAGGCGATGTTACCTCTAATTCTTATGTGCCTGTATATGGCTGGAAATATCTCTTTCTAGATTCTCCTAAGAAGAGCTTTCTGATCTGCCACTTTCACAAATGGGTTTAACTCTAAGTTGAATATACGCCTTGACAATCAATCTGCTAGAATGCTCCGTTTTTGTTTTAGAGCCAGATATTTCTCATTACACCCTATACTCAAGTTCACTCAGGAATGTCCAAAGGCAGCTTTTAGAAGAAACATGTTTCTAACTCACTGAAGCTAAACATAGATGCAACGTCCTAAGGTGATCGAACACACAGCAGAGTAGTTTGAAAGAGGCGTTTCTCCTGTGATTTAGACGTAATCTTACCTCTAAATCTTATGTGCCTGTATATGGCTGGAAATATATCTTTCTAGATTCTCCAAAGAAAGGGTTTCTGAGCTGCTGCATTCACACATCTGTTTAACTCTGTAAGTTGAATATACACCTTGACAATCATTCTGCCATATACCTCTGCTTTGTTTTACAGCCAGATATTTCTCATTACACAGTATACTGCCATTCACTGAGGAACATCCAAACGCAACTTTTAGAAAAAAACGTGTTTCTAACTCGCTGAATCTAAACATAGATTCAACTTCCTAAGGTGAATGAACACACTGCAGAGCAGTTTGAAAGTGACAAACTGAAATGCATTGAATGAATGAAATTCATGCAGTGAATGAAACGAATGCATTTAATGAATGAATGAAAATGCATTTTTTCTCGGAGTAAGGATGGCAAATTTAGTTTTGGATCCATGTGTTTGATACTCATACTTTCAGTATATCCCAGTAGGTCTGCTCTGTAGGGGTTGATTTGCCCATTAGAGATGGTTGAGTTGGTACAATTTAGAGAGCTGCTAGTGATCCTGGAGAAGGGATGGCACCTTGGACTGGAAGAGCTTACAGAGCATAAGAGTGACGCTGTGTTTATTTCTGCAATTATTCTGCGGTGTCTTCTCTTCAGTAATGCTCATGCAAGGGGATGTGGTTTAGACATGATCTTACTGCTAACTTTTATGTGCCTGCATATGGCTGGAAATATCCCTTTGCAGATTCTCCAAAAAAAGGGTTTCTGAAGTGCTAAATTCACACGTCTGCTTAACTCTGTAAGTTGAATATACACCTTGACAATCATTCTGCTAGACAGCTCCTTTTTTGTTTTAGAGTCAGATATATCTCATTACACCCTATACTCCCTTTCACTCAGGAATAACCAAACGCAGCTTTTAGAAGAAATGTGTTTCTAACTCGCTGCATCTAAACGTAGATGCAACTTCCTAAGGTGAATGAACACGCTGCAGAACAGTTTGAAGGGGACGTTTCTCCTGTGGTTTAGACGCGATCATACCGCTAATTCTTTTGTGCCTGTATATGCCTGGAAATTTCTTTTTCTAGATTGTCCAAAGAAAGGATTTCTGAACGGCTACATTCGCACATCTGTTTAACTCTGTAAGTTGAATATGCACCTTGACAATCATTCTGCCATATAGCTCTGTTTTGTTTTAGAGCCAGATATTACTCATTACACCCTATACTGCCATTCACTCAGGAATATCCAAACACAGATTTTAGAAGAATCATGTTTCTAACTCGCTGAATCTAAACGTAGATACAATTTCCTAAGGTGAACGAACACACAGCAGACCAGTTTGAAAGCGACGTTTCTCCTGTGGTTTAGACGTGATCTTACCGCTAATTCTTATGTGCCTGTATATGGCTGGAAATATCTCTTTCTGGATTCTCCAAAGAAAGGGTTTCTGAATTGCTACATTCACATATCTGTTTCACTCTGTAAGTTGAATATACTCGTTGACAATCATTCTGCTAGAATGCTCGTCTTTGTTTTAGAGCTAGATATTTCTCACTACACCCTGTCCTCCCATTCACTCAGGAATATACAAACGCAGCTTTTAGAAGAAACGTGTTTCTAACTCGCTGAATCTCAACATAGATGCAACTTCCTAAGGTGAACGAACACACAACAGAGCAGTTTGAAAGAGACGTTTCTCCTGTGTTTTAGACGAGATTTTACAGCTAATTCTTAGGTGCCGGTATATGGCTGGAAATATCTCTTTCTAGATTCTCCAAAGAAACGGTTTCTGAACTGCTACATTCACATATCTGTTTAACTCTGTAAGTTGAATATACTCCTTGACAATCTTTCTGCTAGATAGCTCCGTTTTTTGTTTTAGAGCCAGATATTTGTCATTACACCCTGTACTCCCATTCACTCAGGAATATCCAAATGCAGCTTTGAGAAGAAACGTGTTTCTAACTCGTTGAATCTAAACATAGGTGCAACGTCCTAAGTTGAAAGAACACAGAGCAGAGCAGTTTGAAAGAGACGTTTCTCCTTTGGTTTAGAAGCGATCTTACCGCTAATCCTTATGTGCCTGTATATGGCTGGAAATTTCTCTTTATAGATACTCCAAAGAAAGGGTTTCTGAACTGCTACATTCACACATCTGCTTAACTCTGTAAGTTGAATATACACCTTGACCATCATTCTGGTAGATAGCTCCGTTTTTGTTTTAGAGCCAGATATTTCTCATTATACTCTGTACTCCCTTTCACTGAGGAATATCCAAACGCAGCTCTAAGAAGAAACGTGTTTCCAACTCGCTGAATCTAAACATAGATGCAACCTCCTAAGGTGAACGAACAGACAGCAGAGCAGTTTAAAAGAGACGTTTCTCCTGTGGTTTAGACGTGATCTTACCGCTAATTCTTATGTGCCTGTATGTGGCTGGAAATATCTTTTTCTATATTCTTCAAATAAAGGGTTTCTGAACTGCTACATTCACAAATCTGTTTATCTCGGCAAGTGAAATATACACCTTGAAAATCATTCTGCTAGATAGCTCCGTTTTTGTTTTAGAGCCAGTTATTTCTGATTACAACCTGTACTAACATTAACTCAGGAATATCCAAACGCAGCTTTTAGAAGAAACGTGTTTCTAACTCGCTGAATTTAAACATAGATGTAACTTCCTAACGTGAATGAACACACAGCAAAGTAGTTTGAAAGAGACGTTTCACCTTTGGTTTAGACGGGATCTTACCGCTAATTCTTAGGTGCCTTTATATGGCTGGAAATATCTCTTTCTAAATTCTGCAAAGAAAGTTTTTCCGAACTGCTACATTCACACATCTGTTTAACTCTGTAAGTTGCACATACACCTTGACAATCATTCTGATAGATACCTCCGTTTTTGTTTTAGAGCAAGATATTTCTATTTACACCCTATACTCCCATTCACTCAGGAATATCAAAACGCAGCATGTAGAAGAAACGTGTTTCTAACTCGATGAATATAAGCATAGATACAACTTCCTAAGGTGAACGATCACACAACAGAGCAGTTTGAAATATACGTTTCTTTGTCTACACCTGTGTCTTCAATGGTTTTACCTAGGTTTTCTTCTAGGGTTTTTATTGTGTTAGGTCTTATGTTTAAGTCTTTAATCCAGCTGGATTTAAATTACTGTAAGGTGCCAGGAAGGGGTCCAGTTTCTGCTGTCTGCACATGGCTAGCCAGCTTTCCCAACACCATTTATTGAACAGGGAATCCTTTCCCCATTGCTTGTTTTTGTCTGGTTTGTCAAAGATCAGATGGTTGTAGATATGTTGTG
>NW_016108331.1:44779-46586 GCF_001604975.1 Cebus imitator
TGTTGCCTCCGAGACCTCTGTTCTGTTCCATCAATCTATATCTCTGTTTTGGAACCAGTACCATGGTGTTTGATTACTGTAGCCTTGTAGTATAGTTTGAAGTCCGGTAGTGTGATGCCTCCAGCTTTTTTCTTTTTGCTTAGAATTGACTTGGCTATGCGGGCTCTCTTTTGGTTCCATATGAAATTTAAGGTGGTTTATTCTAGTTCTGTGAAGAAGGCATAGAACTAAAACAGATTTACAAGAAAAAACTAACAAGCCCATTCAAAAGTGGCCAAAGGATATCAACAGACAATTTACAAAAGAAGACATACATGAGGCCAACAAATATATGAAAAAATGTTGATCATCACTGGTCATCAGAGAAATGCAAATCCAAGCAACACTGAGATACCATCTCACGCCAGTTAGAATGGCGATCATTAAAAAATCTGGAGACAACAGATGCTGGAGAGGATTTGGAGAAACAGGAACCCTTTTAGACTGTTGGTGGGAGTGTAAATTAGTTCAGCCATTGTGGAAGACTGTGTGGCCATTCCTCAAGGACCTAGAAATAGAAATTCAATTTGACCCAGCCATCCTATTACTGGGTATATATCCAAAGGATTACATATCGTTATAGTACATGTACTATAAGGACATGTGCACACGAATGTTCATCGCAGCAGTGTTAACAATAGCAAAGACCTGGAATCAACCCAAATGCCCATCGAAGACAGACTGGATAGGGAAAATGTGTCACATATAAACCATGGAATATGATGCAGCCGTCAAAACGATGAGTTTGGGTCCTTTGTAGGGACATGGATGAACCTGGAAACCATGATTGTCAGCAAACTGACAGAAGAGCAGAAGATCAAACACCACATGTTCTCACTCATAGGTGGGTGTTGAACAATGGGAACACATGCACACAAGGAGGGGAGCACTACACACTGGGGTCAGTTGGGGGGAAATAGGGCAGGGACGGTGGGGGGTGTGGAGCTGGGGAGAGATAGCAAGGGGAGAAATGCCAGATGTAGGTGATAGGGAGGAAGACAGCAAATCACACTGCCACGTGTGTACCTATGCAACAATTTTGCATGTTCTTCACATGTACCCCAAACGTAAAATGCAATAAAATAAATAAATGTGGGGGAAATAAAGAAATATACGTTTCTCCCGTGTTTTAGACTCTATCTTACCGCTAATTCCTATATAACTGTATATGGCTGGAAATATCTGTTTCTACATTCTCCAAAGAAAGAGCTTCTGAACTGCTACATTCACACATCAGTTTAATTCTGTAAGTCGAATATACACCTTGACAATCATTCTGCTAGATAGCTCCGTTTTTGTTTTAGAGCCAGATATTTCTCACTACATCCTATACCCCCTTTCACTCAGGAATATGCAAACGCAGGTTTTAGAAGAAACGTGTTTATCACTGGATGAATCTAAACAGAGATGCAATTTCCTGAGGTGAACGAACACACAGCAGAGAAGTTTAAAATATGCGTTTCTCCAGTGCTTTAGACTCGATCTTACCGATAAATTCTTATATACCTGTATATGGCTGCAAATATCTGTTTCTACATTCTCTAAGGAAAGGGTTTCTGAACTCCTAGAGTCACACGTCAGTTTATCTTTGTAAGTTGAATATACACGTTGAGAATCATTCTTCTAGTTAGCCCCTTTTTTGTTTTAGAGAAAGATATTTCTCATGACACCCTATACTCCTAATCACTCAGGAATATCCAACGCAATTTTTTTAAGAAACGTGTTTCTAACTCGATGAATTTTTGTTTCCCATTTATTTATTTTATTG
>NW_016108331.1:47781-54998 GCF_001604975.1 Cebus imitator
ATCAAAACTACATTGAGATACCATCTCACGCCGGTAAGAATGGCGAACATTAAAAAATCTGGAGACAGCAGATGCTGGAGAGGATGTGGAGAAGTAGGAACACTTTTACACTAACTCGATGAATTTAAACATATGTGCAACTTCTTAGTTGAAAGATCATACAGCAGTGCAGTTAGAAATATACGTTTCTCCAGTGTTTTAGACTCGATCTTACCGCTAATTCTTACATACTTGTGTATGGTATAAATATCTGTTTCTGCATTCTCCAAAGAAAGTTTTTCTGGAGTGCTACATTCACACATCAGTTTAACTCTGTAAGTTAAATATACACCTTGACAATAATTCTGCTACAAAGCTCCGTTTTTGTTTTATAGCCAGATATTTCTCATTTCACCCTATACTCCCATTCACTCAGGAATATCCAAACGCAGGTTTTAGAAGAACCATTTTTCTTACTCGATGAATCTAAATATAGATGCATCTTCCTAAGGTGAAGGAACACACAGCAGAGCAGTTAGAAATACACGTTTCTCCAGTGTTTTAGACTCGACCATACCGTTAATTCTTCTATACATGTATAAGACTGGAAACATCTGTTTCTACATTCTCCAAAGAAAGTGTTTCTGAACTGTTACATTCACACATCAGTTTAACTCTGAAAGTTGAATACACCTTGACAATCATTCTGCTAGATAGCTCCGTTTATGTTTTAGAGCCAGATATTTCTAATTACACACTATATTCCCATCCAGTCTGGAATATCCAAACGTTGATTTTAGACGAAAGGTGTTTCTCACTCTATGAATCTAAACATAGATATAACTTCCTAAGGTGAACGAACACGCAGCAGAGCAGTTTGAAATATACGTTTTTCCAGTGTTTCAGACTCGATCCTACCACTAATTCTTATATACCTGTATATGGCTGGAAATGTCTGTTTCTACATTCTCCAGAGAAAGGGTTTCGGAACTCCCCATTGACACATCAGTTTAACTCTGTAAGTTGAATATACACCTTGACAATCATTCTGCTAGATAGCTCTGATTTTGTTTCAGATCCAGATATTTCTCCTTACACCCTATAATCCCATTGACTCAGGAATATCCAAACGCAGCTTTTAGAAGAAACCTATCTCTAACTCAATGAACCTAAACATAGATCCTACTTCCTAAGGTGAACGAATACACAGCAGAGCAGTTTGAAATATACGTTTCTCCAGTGTTTTAGACTCGATCTTACCGCTAATTCTTGCATACCTGTATGTGGCTGGAAATATCTGTTTCAACATTCTACAAAGAAGGGGATTCTGAAGGGCTACATACACAGATCACTTTAACTCTGTAAGTAGAATATACACCTGACAATCATTCTGATAGATAGCTCCTTTTTTGTTTTAGAGCCAGATATTTCTTATTACACCCCGTACTCCCAATCCCTCAGGAATATGCAAACGCAATTTTTTGAAGATACGTGTTTCTAACTCAATGAATCTAAACATAGATGCAACTTCCTAAGGTTAACGAACAAACAGCAGAGCAGGTTGAAATATACGTTTCTCCAGTGTTTTAGACTCGATCTTACCGCTAATTCTTATATACCTGTATATGGCTGGAAGTATTTGTTTCTACATTCTTCAAAGAAGGGGTTTCTGAGCTGCTACATCATTACTGTGTATATATCCAAAGGGTTACAAATCGTTCTACTATAAGGACACGTGCATAAGAATGTTCATTGCAGTACTGTTTACAATACCAAAGACATGGAAACAACCCAAATGCCCACCCACGATAGACTGGATAGGGAAAATGTGGCATGTATACACCATGGAATATTACGCAGCCATGAAAATCGATGAGTTTGGGTCCTTAGTAGGGAGATGCATGAACCTGGAAACCATCCTTCTCAGCAAACTCACAGTAGAGCAGAAGATCAAACCCCGCATGTTCTCACTCATAGGCGGGTGTTGAACAATGAGAACACATGGACACAGGGAGGGGAGCACTACACACTGGGGTCAGTTGGGGGGAAATAGAAGAGGCACGGTGGGAGGTGGGGAGATTAGGAGAGATAGCTAGGGGAGAAATAACAGATGTAGGTGATGGGGAGGAAGGCAGCAAATCACACTGCCACTTGTGTTCCTATGCAACAATTTTGCATGTTCTTCACATGTACCCCAAAACCTAAAATGCAGTAAAATAAATAAATGGGAAAAAAAATTAATAACCGGGGGAAAAAAAAAGAGATATACGTTTCTCCAGTGTTTAAGGCTCGATCTTACCGCTAATTCTTATATACCTGTATGTGGCTGGATATATCTGTTTCTACATTCTCCAAAGAAAGGGTTTCTGAACTACTACATTCACACATCAGTTTAACTCTGTAAGTTGAATATATACCTTGACAATCAATCTGCTAGATAGCTCCATTTTAGTTTAGAGCCAGATATTTCTTCTTACACTCTATACTCCCATTCACTCAGGAATATCCAAAGGGAGCTTTTAGAAGAAACGTGTTTCTAATTCAATGATTCTAAACATAGAAGCAACTTCCTAACGTGAGTAAAAACGCAGCAGAGCTGTTTGAAATATACGTTTCTCCAGTGTTTTAGACTCGATCTTACAGCTAATTCTTATATACCTGTGTATGGCTGGAAATATCTGTTTCTATATTTTCCAAAGAAAGCGTTTCTGAACGGCTACATCCACACATCAGTTTATCTCTGAACGTTGAATATACACCTTGGCAATCATCCTGCTATATAGCGCCATTTTTGTTTTAGAGCCAGATATTTCTCATTACAGCCTATACTACCATTCACTCAGGAATATCCAAACGCAGCTTTCAATAGAAACGTGTTTCTAACTCGATGAATCTTAACTTAAATGCAGCTTCCTAAGGTAAACGAACACACAGCAAGGCAGTTTGAAGTATATGTTTCTCCAGAGTTTTAGACTCGATCTTACTGCTAATTTTTATATACCTGTATAAAGCTGGAAATACCTGATTCTACATTCTCCAAAGAAAGGGTTTCTGGACTGTTACATTCACAGATCATTTTAACACTGTAAGTTGGATATACACCTTGACAATCATTCTGCTAGAGAGCTCCTTTTTGTTTTAGACCCAGATATTTCTCATTACACCCTATACTCCCATTCACTCAGGAATACCCAAAAGCAGCTTTTAGAAGAAACGTGCTTCTAACTCGATGAATCTAAACATAGATGTAACTTCCTAAGATGAACAAACACACAGCAGAGTAGTTTGAAATATACGTTTCTCCAGTGTTTTAGACTCGATCTTACTGCTAATTGTTATATACTTGTTTATGGCTGCAAATATTTGTTTGTACATTCTTCAAAGAAAGCGTTTCACAACTGCTAGATGCACACATCAGTTTACCTCTGTACGTTGAATATACACGTTGGCAATCATTCTGTGAGACAGCTCCGTTTTTGTTTTAGAGCCAGATATTTCTCATTACACCCTATACTCCCATTCACTGTGGAATATGCAAACGCAGCTTTTAGAAGAAACGTGTTTCTAACTCGTGAATGTAAACATAGATGCAACTTCCTATGTTGAACGAGCACATTGCAGAACAGTTTTAAATACTGGGTATATGTCCAAAGGATTACAAATCGTTCTTATATAAGGACACGTGCACACGAATGCTCATTGCAGTACTGTTTACAATAGCAAAGACCTGGAACCAACCCAAATGCCCATCGACGATAGACTGGATAGGGAGAGTGTGGCACATATACACCATGGAATATTATGCAGCCATCAAAATCAATCAGTTTGGGTCCTTTGAAGGGACATGGATGAACCTGGAAACCATCATTCTCAGCAAACTGACAGAAGAGCAGAAGATCAAACACCACATGTTCTCACTCATAGGCGGGTGTTGAACAATGAGAACACATGGACTCAGGGAAGGGAGCACTACACAGTAGGGTCAGTTGGGGGAAATAGGGTAGTGACGAAGGTGGATGGGTAGTTGGGGAGAGATAGCAAGGGGCAA
This sequence comes from Cebus imitator, assembly GCF_001604975.1. Taxonomy (NCBI): domain Eukaryota; kingdom Metazoa; phylum Chordata; class Mammalia; order Primates; family Cebidae; genus Cebus; species Cebus imitator. The sequence goes on from NW_016108331.1 coordinate 51,809, forward strand.
AATGCCCTATGTAGGTGATGGGGAGGAAGGCAGCAAATCACACTGTCACGTGTACCTATGCCACAATTTTGCATATTCTTCACATGTACGCCAAAACCTAAAATGTAATAAAATAAATAAATGGGAGAAAAAAAAGGAATACACGTTTCTCCCTTGTTTTAGACTCGATCTTACCGCTGATTCTTACATACCTGTGTATGGCTGGAAATGTGTTTTTCTACATTTTCCAAAAAAGGGTTTCTTAACTGCTACATTCACATATCTGTTTCACTATGTTGTTTGAATATACACCTTGACAATCATTCTGCTAGATAGCTACCTTTTTGTTTTAGAGCCAGATATTTCTCATTACAGCCTATATGCCAATTGTCTCAGCAATATGCAAACACAGCTATTAGACGAAACGTGTTTCTAACTCGATGAATGTAAACATAGATGCTACTTCCTAAGGTGAATGAACACACAGAAGAGCAGTTTGAAATATACGTCTCTCCAGTATTTCAGACTCAATCTTACTGCTAATTCTTATATACCTGTATATGGCTGGAAATATCTGTTTCTACATTCTGCAAAGATAGTGTTTCTGAACTGTTACATTCACACATCAGTTTAACCCTGAAAGTTGAATATACACCTCGAAAATCAATCTGATAGACAGCTCCGTTTTTGTATTAGAGTCAGATATTTCTCATTACTGCCTATGCTCCCAGTCACTCAGGAATATCCAAATGCAGCTTTTAGAAGAAAAGCGTTTCTAACTCGATGAATCTAAACATAGATGCAACATCCTAAGAGGAGCAAACACACAGCAGAGCAGTTTGAAGTATACGTTTCTCCAGTTTTTTAGACTCGATCTTACCGCTAATTCTTATATACCTGTATATGGCTGGAAATATCTGTTTCTGCATTGTCAAAAAAATGGTTTCACAATTTCTACATTCACACCTCAGTTTAACTCTTTAAGCTGAATATACACCTTGACAATCATTGTGCTAGATAGCTCCTTTTTTGTTCTGGAGCCAGACATTTATCCTTACACCTTACACTCCCATTCAGTCAGGAATATACAAACGCAGCATTTGGAAGAAACGTGTTTGTAACTCGATGAATCAAAACGTAGATGCAACTTCCTAAGGGGAGCGAACACACAGCAGAGCAGTTTTAAGTATACGTTTCTCCAGTGTTTGACTCGATCTTACCGCTAATTCTTATATGCCTGTATATGGCTGGAAATATCTGTTTCTAGATTCCCCAAAGAAAGGGTTTCTGAATGGCTACATTCACAAATCTGTTTAACTCTGTAGGTTGAATATACACCTTGACATCATTATGAAAGATAGCTCCATTTTTGTTTTAGAGCCAGTTATCACTCATTACACCCTATACTCCCATTCAATCTAGAATATCCAAACGCAGCTTTTAGAAGAGACGTGATTCTAACTCGATGAATCTAAACATAGATGCAACTTCCTAAGATGAATGAACGCACACCAGAGCAGTCTGAAATATACGTGTCTCCAGTGTTTTAGACGCGATCATACCGCTAATTGTTATATACTTGTATATGGCTGGAATTATCTGTTTCTACATTCTCCAAAGAAAGTGTTTCACAGCTGCTACATTCACACATCAGTTTAACTCTGTAAGTTGTATAGACACCTTCACAATCATTCTGCTAGATAGCTCCGCTTTTGTTACGGAGCCAGATATTTCTCATATATTCCCATTCACTCAGGAACATCAAAACGTAGCTTTTAGAATAAACGTGTTTCTAACTCGAGGAATCTAAACATAGACGCAACATCATAAAGTAATGAACACACAGCAGAGCATTTTGAAATGTAGGTTTCTCCATAGTTTCAGACTAGATCTTACCACTAATTCTTATATACTTTTATATGGCTGGACATATCTGTTTCTACATACTCCAAAGAAAAGGTCTCTGAACTGCTACATTCTTACATCTGGTAAACTCTGTAAGTTGAATATACACCTTGATAATCATTTTGCTAGATAGCTCTGTTTTTATTTTAGAGACAGATAGTTTTTATTACACCCTATACTCCCATTAACTCGGGAATAGCCAAACGCAGCTCTTAGAAGAAACGTATTTCTAACTCGATGAATCTAAACATAGATGTAACTTCCTAAGCTGAACGGGCACACATAGGAGCAGTTTGAAATATACGTTTCTCCAGTGTTTTAGCCTCGAGCCTACCAATAATTCTTATATACCTGTATATGTTTTGAAATATCTGTTTCTAAATTCTCCAAATAAAGGGTTTCTGAATTGCTAAATGCACACATCACTTTAACTCTGTAAGTTGAATATACACCATGACAATCACTGTGTTAGATAGCTCCGTTTTTGTTTTAGAGCCATATAGTTCTCATTATACCCTATACTCCCATTCACTCAGAATATCGAAACGCAGCATGTAGAAGAAACGTGTTTCTAACTCAATGAATCTAAACATAGATGCAACTTCCTAAGGCGACCGAACACACAGCAGGGCAGTTTGAAATATACGTTTCTCCCGTCTTTTAGACTTCATCTTACAGCTAATTCTTGTATACCTGTATATGGCTGAGAATATCTGTTTCTACATTCTCCATAGAAAGGGTTTCTGAACTGCTACATTCACATATCAGTTTTACTGTGTAAGTTGAATATACAAGCCGAAAATCATTCTGATAGACAGCTCCGTTTTTGTTTTGGACGCAGATATTTCTCATTACAGCCTATGCTCCCATTCTTTCAGTAATATCCAAACGCAGCTTTTAGAAGAAACGTGTTTCTATCTTGATGAATCTAAACATAGATGCAACTGCCTAGGTGAACGAACACAGAGCAGAGCAGTTTCAAATATACGTTTCTCAAGTGTTTTAAATTAGATCGTACCCCAAATTCTTATATACCTTTATATGGCTGGAAATATCTGTTTCTACATTCTCCAAAGAAAGGGTTTCTGAAATGCTACATTCAGACATCACTTTACCTCTGTAAGTTGAATATACACCTTGACAATCATTCCGATAGATAGTCCCTTTTCGTATTAGAGCCAGACATTTCCATTTCATCCTATACTCCCATTCACTCAGGAATATCCAAACGCAGCTTTTAGAAGAAACGTGTTTCTACTCGCTGAATCTAAACATAGATGCAACTTCATAAGGTGAACGCGCACAC
>NW_016108331.1:55148-61646 GCF_001604975.1 Cebus imitator
GTTGACCTTTGTAACATGAATATACACCTTGAATATCATTCTGCTACATATCTCCGTTTTTGTTTTAGAGCCAGATATTTCTCATTACACCCTACAGCACCATTCACTCAGGAATATCCAAACGCAGCTTTTAGAAGAAACGTGTTTCTAACTCGCTGAATCTAAATATAGATGCAACTTCCTAAGGTGAACGAGCACACAGCAGAGCAGTTTGAAAAAGACGTTTCTCGTGTGGGTTAGAGGCGATCTTACCACTAATTCTTATGTGCCTGTATATGACCTGAATTATCTCTTTCTAGATTGTCCAAAGAATGTCTTTCAGAACTGCAACATTCACACATCTGTTTTACTCTGTAAGTTGAGTATATATCTCGACAATCATTCTGCTAGATAGCCCCGTTTTTGTTTTAGAGCCACATATTTCTCTTTACACCCTTTACTCCCATTCACTCAGGAATATACAAACGCACCTTTTAGAAGAAACGTGTTTCTAACTCGCTGAATGTAAACATAGATTCAACTTCCTAAGGTGAACCAACACACAGCAGAGCAGCTTGAAAGGGACGTTTTTCCTGTGGTTTAGACGCGATCCTACCGCTAATTCTTATGTGCCTGTATATGGCTGGAAATATCTCATTCCAGATTCTCCAAAGAAAAAGTTTCTGAACTGCCACATTCCCACATCTGTTTAAATCTCTAAGTTGATCATACACCTTGACAATCATTCTGCTAGATAGGTCCGTTTTTGTTTTAGAGCCTGATATTTCTCATTACACCCTATACTCCGATTCACTCAGGAATATTAAAACGCAGCTTTTAGAAGAAACGTGTTTCTAACTCGCTGAATCTAAACATAGATGCAACTTCTTAAGGTGAAGGAACACACAGCAGAGCAGTTTGAATGAGACGTTTCTCCTGTGGTTTAGGCGCAATCTGACCGCTAATTCTTAAGTGCCTGTATATGGCTGGAATTATCTCTTCCTAGATTCTCGAAAGAAAAGTTTTCTGAACTACTACATTCATACACCTGTTTCACTCTATAGGTTGAATATGCACCTTGACAATCATTCTGCTTGATAACTCCATTTTTGTTTTAGAGCCAGATATTTCTCATTACACCCTATAGTCCCATTCACTGAGGAATATCCAAACGCCTTTTAGAAGAAATGTGTTTCTAACTCAGTGAATCTAAAAGTAGATGCAACTTCCAAAGGTGAACGAACGCACAGCTGAGCAGTTTGAAATAGACGTTTCTGCTGTGGTATAGGCGAGATCGTACCGACTAAGACTGGAAATATCTCTTTCTAGATTATCCAAAGAAAGGGTTTCTGAACTGTTACATTCACACAACTGTTTAACTCTGTAAGTTGAATATACACCTTGACAATCATTCTGCTAGATAGCTCCGTTTTTGTTTCAGAAACAGATATTTCTCACTACACACTGTACTCCCATTCACTTAAGGAATATCCAAACGCCTTTCAGAAGAAACGTGTTTCTAACTCGCTGAATCTAAACATAGATGCAACTTCCTAAGGTGAACAAACACACAGCAGAGCAGTTTGAAAGACACATTTCTCCTGTGTTATACACGCGATCTTACTGCTAATTCTTATGTGCCTGTATATGGCTGAAAATATCTCTTTCTAGAGTCTCCAAAGAAAGGGTTTCTGAACTGCCACATTCACACTTCTGTTTAACTCTGTAAGTTAAATATACACCTTGACAATCATTATGCTAGAAAGCTCCGTTTTTGTTTTAGAGCTAGGTATTTCTCATTACACCCTATACCCCCATTCACTCAGCAATATCCAAACGCAGCTTTTAGAAGAAACGTGTTTCTAACTCGTTGAATCTAAACAAAGAAGCGACTTCCAAAGGTGAATGAATACACAGCACAGCAGTTTGAAAGAGACGTTACTCCTGTGGCTGAGACGCGATCTTACCGTAAGTCTTATGTGCCTGTATATGGCTGGAAATATCTCTTTCTAGATTCTCCAAAGAAAGGGTTCCTGAACTCCTATGTGCACACATCTGTAAAACTCTGTCAGTTGAATATACACCTTAACAGTCATTCGCTAGATAGCTCCGTTTTTGTTTAGAGCCTCATATTTCTGATTACACCCTGTCCTCCAATTCACTCAGGAATATCCAAACGAAGGCGTCTGAAAAAACATGTTTCTAACTCACTGAATCTAAACATAGATGCAACTTCCAAAGGCGAACGAACACACAGCAGAGCTGTTTGAAAGAGACGTTTCTCCTATGGTTTAGACGCGATTTTACCTCTAATTCTTATGTACCTGTATTTGGCTGGAAATATCACTATCTAGATTCTCCAAAGAAAGGCTTTCTGATCTGCTACTTTCACAAATCTGTTTAACTCTGTAAGTTGAATATGCATCTTGACAAGCAATCTGCTAGAATGCTCTGTTTTTGTTTTAGAGCCAGATATTTGTCATTACACCCTTTACTCCCATTCACTCAGGAGTATCCAAACGCAGCTTTTAGAAGAAACGTGTTTCTACCTCGCTGAATCTAAACATAGATGAAACTAACTAGGGTGAATGAACACACAGCAGAGCCTTTTGAAAGAAAAGTTTCTCCTGTGGTTTAGACGCGATCTTACTGCTAATTCTCATGTGCCTGTCCTATACTCCCATTCACTCAGGAATATCCAAACGCAGCTTTTAAAATAAAGGTGTTTCTAACTCGCTGATTCTAAACATAGATGCAACTTCCTAAGGTGAACACAAACACAGCAGTGCAGTTTGAAAGAGACGTTTCTGCTGTGGTTTAGACGCGATCTTACCGCTAATTCTTATGGGCCTGTATATGGCTGGAAATACCTCTTTCCAGATTCTCCAAAGAAAGGGTTTCTGAACTGCTACATGCACACTTCTGTTTAACTCTGTAAGTTGAATATACACCTTGACAATCATTCTGCTAGGTGGCTCCGTTTTTGTTTTAGATCCAGATATTTCTCCTTACACCCTATACTCCCATTTACTCAGGAATATCCAAACGCAGCTTTTAGAAGGAACGTGTTTCTAACTCGATGAATCTAAACATAGATGCAACTTCCTAAGGTGCACGAACACACAGCAGAGCCGTTTGAAATATACGTTTCTCCTGTGTTTTAGACTCGATTTTACCGCTAATGCTTATATACCTGTATATGGCTGGAAATATCTGTCTCCACATTCTGCAAAGAAAGGGTTTCTGAACTACTACATTCACACATCAGTTTAACTGTGTAAGCTGAATATACACCTTGACAATCATTGTGCTAGATAGCTCGGTTTTTGTTTTAGAGCCAGATATTTCTCATTACACCCTATATTCCCATTCACTCAGGAATATCCAAACGCAGCTTTCAGATGAAAAGTATTTCTAACTCGATGAATCTAAACATACATGCAGTTTCCTAAGGTGAACGAACACACAGAAGAGTACTTTGAAATATACGTTTCTCCAGTGTTTTAGACTCGATTTTACCGCTTATTCTCATATACCTGTATATGGCTGGAAATATCTGTTTATACATTCTGCAAATACAGGGATTCTGAACTGCAACATTCACACATCAGTTTACATCTCTAAGGTGAATATATACTTTGACAATCATTCTGCTAGAGAGCTCCGTTTTTGTTTTAGAGCCAGATATTTCTCATTACACACTATACTCCTATTCACTCAGGAATATCGAAACGCAACTTGTAGAAGAAACGTGTTTCTATCTCAATGAACCTAAACAGAGATGGAACTTCCTAAGGTGAAGGAACACACAGCAGTGCAGTTTAAAATATACGTTTCTCGATGTTTTAGACTCGATCTTACTGCTAATTCTTATATACTTATATATGGCTGGAAATACCTGTTTCAACATTCTCCAAATAAAGGGATTCTGAACTGCTACATTCACACATCAGTTTACATCTCTAAGGTGAATATATACTTTGACAATCATTCTGCTAGAGAGCTCCGTTTTTGTTTTAGAGCCAGATATTTCTCCTTACACCCTATACTCCCTTTCACTCAGGAATATCCAAACGCAGCTTTTGGAAGAAACGTGATTCTAACTCAATGAAACTAAACATAGATGCAACTTCCTAAGGTGAACAAACACACAGCAGAGCAGTTTGAAATATACGTTTCTCCAGTGTTTTAGGCTCGATCTTACCGGTAATTCTTATATAACTGTATATGGCTGGAAATATCTGTTTCTACATTCTCCAAAGAAAGGATTTCTGAATTGCTATATTCCCACATCAGTTTAACTCTGTAAGTAGAATGTACACTTTGACGATCATTCTGTTACACAGCTCTGTTTCTGTGTTAGAGCCAGGTATTATGCCTTACACCCTATACTCCAATTCATCTGGAATATCCAAGCGCAGTTTTAGAGGAAACGTGTTTCTAACTCGATGAATGTAAACATATATGCAACTTCTTTAGGTGAACGAACACACAAAAGAGCAGTTTGAAACATACGTTTCTCCAATGTTTTAAACACGGTCTTACCGCTTATTCTTATTTACCTGTGTATTGCTGGAAATATCTGTTTCTACATTCTCCAAAGAAAGGGATTCTGAACTGCTACATTGTCACATCTGTTTAAGTCTGTAAGTTGAATATAGACCTTGACAATCATTCTGCTAGATAGCTCCGTTTTTGTTTTACAGGCAGATATTCTCCTTACTCCCTATACTCCCTTTCACTCAGGAATATCCAAACGCAGCATTTAGAAGAAATGTGTTTCTAACTCGATGAATCTAAACACAGATGCAACTTCCTAAGGTGAACGAACACATAGCAGAGCAGTTTGAAATATACGTTTCTCCTGTGTTTTAGAATCCATATTACTGCTAATTCTCATACACTTGTATATGGCTGGAAATATCTGTTTCTATGTTCTCCAAAGAAAGGTTTTCTGAACTGCTACATTCACACATCAATTTAACTGTTAGTTGAATATACACCTTGACAATCATTCTGTTAGATAGCTCTGGTTTTGTTTTAGGCCTGATATTTCTCCTTAAACCCTATACACCCCTTCTCACAGGAATATGCAAACGCAACTTTTAGAAGAAAGGTGTTTCTACCTCGATGAATCCAAACATAGATGCAACTTCCTAAGGTGAACGAACATTCAGCAGAGCAGTTTCAAATACATGTTTCTGCAGTGTTTTAGGCTCGATCTTACCGGTAATTCTTATATACCTGTATGTCCATTTAAATATCTGTTTCTACATTCTCCAAAGAAAGGGTTTCTTAACTGCTATATTCACACTTCAGTTTAACTCTGTAAGTTCAATATACACCTTGACAATCATTCTGCTAGATAGCTCCGTTTTTGTTTTAGATCCAGATATTTCTCCTTACACCCTATACTCCCATTAACTCAGGAATATCCAAAGGCAGCTTTTAGAAGGAACGTGTTTCTAACTCGAAGAATCTAAACATAGATGCAACGTCCTAAGGTGCACGAACACACAGCAGAGCAGTTTGAAATATACGTTTCTCCTGTGTTTTAGACTCGATTTTACCGCTAATGCTTACATACCTGTATATGGCTGTAAATATCTGTTTCTGAATTGTCCAAAGAAATGGTTTCTGAACTGCTACTATCACATATCAGTTTAACTCAGTAAGTTGAATATTGAAATTGGCAATCATTCTGCTAGATAGCTCCGTTTTTGTACAGAGCCTGATATTTCTCTTTATAACCTATACTCCCATTTACTCAGGAATATGCGAATGCAGCTTTTAGAAGAAAAGTGTTTCTAACTCGCTGAATCTAAACATACATGGCACTTCCTACGTTGAACGAACACACAGCAGAGCAGTTTGAAAGAGACGTTTCTCCTGTGTTTTAGACGCTAATTCCTATGTGCCTGTATATGTTTGAAAATATCTCTTTCTAGATTCTGCAAGGTAAGGGTTTCTGAAATGCTTCATTCACACATCTGTTTATCTCTGCAAGTTGAATATACTCTTTTACAATCATTCTGCTAGATATCTCCGTTTTTGTTTTAGAGCCAGATATTTCTCATTACACTCTGTACTCACATTAACTCAGGAATATCCAAACACAGCTTTTAGAAGAAACGTGTTTCTAAGTCTCTGAATTTAAACAAAGATGTAACTTCCTAACGTGAATGAACACACAGCAAAGCAGTTTGAAAGAGACGTTTCTCCTTTGATTTAGACACGATCTTACCGCTAATTTTATGTGCCTCTATATGGCTGGAAATAATTCCTTCTACATTATACAAGGAAAGGGTGTCCGGACTGCTACATTCACACGTCTGCTTATCTCTGTAAGTAGAGATTACACCTTAGCAATCATTCTGCTAGATAGCAACGTTTTTGCTTTACATCCAGATATTTCTCTTTACACCCTTTACTCCAATTCACTCAGGAATACCCAAACGCAGATTTTAAAAGAAACGTGTTCTAACTCGCTGAATCTAAACATAGATGCAACTTCCTAAG
>NW_016108331.1:64771-70671 GCF_001604975.1 Cebus imitator
AGGATGATGTTGGTGTCATAAAATGATTTGGGAAGAATTCCCTCTTTTTGTATTGTTTGGAATAGTTTCAGAAGAAATGGTACCAGCTCCTCTTTGTATGTCTGGTATAATTCAGCCTTACAGCTAATTCTTATGTGGCTGGTAGTATCTCTTTCTAGATTCTCCAAAGAAAGGATTTCTGAACTGCTACGTTAACACTTCTGTTTAACTGTGTAAGGTGAATATAAACCTTTGCAATCATTCTGCTAGATAGCTGCAGTTTTGTTTTAGAGCCAGATATTTCTCATTACACGCTGTGCTCACATTCACTCAGGAATATCAAAACGCAGCTTTTAGAAGAAACGTGTGTGTAACTCGCTGAATCTAAATGTAGATGCAACTTCCTAAGGTGAATGAACACACAGTAGATCAGTTTGAAAGAGACGTTTCTCCTGTGGTTTAGACGTGATCGTACCGCTAATTCTTATGTGTCTGTCTATGGCTGGAAATATCTCTCAGTGGATTCTAAAAAGAAAGGGTTTCTTAACTGCTACATTCACATATCTGTTTAGCTCTGTAAGCTGAACATACTCCTTGACAATCATTCTGCTAGATAGCTCCGTTTTTTGTTTTAGAGCCAAATATTTCTCATTACACCCTGTACTTCCATTCACTCAGGAATATCCAAACGCAGATTTGAGAAGAAACATGTTTTTAACTCGCTGAATTTAAACATAGATGTAACTTCCTAACGTGAACCAACACACAGCAAAGCACTTTGAAAGAGACTTTCACCTTTGGTTCAGACGCGACCTTACCGCTAATTCTCAGGTGCCTGTATCTGGCTGGAAATATCTCTTTCTAGATTCTGCAAAGAAAGTGTTTCCGAACTGCTACATTCATACATCTGTTTACCTCTGTAAGTTGCACATACACCTTGAGAATCATTCTGTTAGATTGCTCCGTTTTTGTTTTAGAGCCAGATATTTCTCATTACACACTGTACTCCCATTCATTCAGGAATATCCAAACACAGCTTTTAAAAGAAACGTGTTCTAACTCGCTGAATCTAAATATAGATGCAACTTTCTAAGGTGAACGAAGACACAGCAGAGCAGTTTGAAAGAAACGTTTCTCCTGTGCTTTAGACGCGATCTTACCACTAATTCTTAAGTGCCTGTATATGGCTGGAAATATCTCTTTCTAGATTCTGCAAAGAAAGAAAGGGTTTCTGAACTGCTACATTCACAGATCTCTTTAACTATGTACGTTGAATATACACGTTGGCAATCATTCTGCTAGATAGCTCCCTTTTTGTTTTAGAGCCAGACATTTCTCATTACACCCTGTACTCCCATTCACTCAGGAATACACAAACGCAGCTTTTAGAAGACACGTGTTTCTTACTCGCTGAATCTAAACATAGATGCAACTTCCTAAGTTGAACGAACACACAGCAGAGCAGTTTGAAAGAGACGTTTCTCCTGTGGTTTGGACGCAATCTTACCGTGAATTCTTAAGTGCCTGTATGTGGGTGGAACTATCTCTTTGTAGATTCTCCAAAGAAAGGGTTTGAGAACTGCTACATTCGCACATCTGCTTTTCTCTGTGAGTTGAATATACACCTTGACAATCATTCTGGTAGAGAGTTCCGTTTTTCTTTTAGAGTCAGATATTTGTCATTACATGCGGGAGTCCCATAAAGTCAGGAATATCCAAACGCAGCTTTTAGAAGAAACGTGTTTCTAACTCGCTGAATCTAAACACTGATGCAACTTCCTAAGGTGAAAGAACGCACAGCAGAGCAGTTTGAAAGAGTCGTTTCACCTGTGGTTTAGACGCGCTCCTACCGCTAATTCTTATGTGCCTGTATATGGCTGGAAATATCAGTTTCTAGGTTCTCCAACGAAAGGGTTTCCGAATTGGTACATTCAAACATCCGTTTAACTCTGTAAGTTGAATATACCCCTTGACAATCATTCTAATAGGTAGCTCCGTTTTTTTTTTAGAGTCAGATATTTCTCATTACACCGTATGCTACCATTCACTCAGTACTATCCAAAGGCAGCTTTTAGAAGAAACGTCTTTCTAACTCGCTGAATCTAAACATAGATGAAATTTCCTTAGGTGAAGGAACACACGGCAGAGTAGTCTGAAACAGACTTTTCTCCTTTGATTTAGACGCTAACTTACCGTTAATTTTACGTGCCTCTATATGGCTAGAAATAATTCCTTCCACATTATACAAGGAAAGTGTTTCCGGACTGCTACATTCACACGTCTGCTTATCTCTGTAAGTAGAGATTACACCTCAGCAATGATTCTGCTAGATAGCAACGTTTTTGCTTTACATCCAGATATTTCTCTTTACAACCTTTACTCCAATTCACTCAGGAATACCCAAACGCAGATTTTAAAAGAAACGTGTTCTAACTCGCTGAATCTAAACATAGATGCAACTTCCTAAGATGAATGAACACACAGCAGACCAGTTTGAAAGAGACGTGGCTCCTGTGGTTTAGACGCGATCTTACCGCTAATTCTTCTGTGGCTGTATATGGCTGGAAATAGCTCTTTCTAGATTCTCCAAAGAAAGGGTTCCTGCACTGCTATATTCTCACATCTGCTTAACTCTGTAAGTTGAGTTTACACCTTGACAATCATTCGGCTAGATAGCTCCGTTTTTCTTTTAGAGCCAGATATTTCTGATTAACCCCTATACTCCCATTCACTCAGGAATATCTAAACGCAGCTTTTCGAAGAAAGGTGTTTCTAACTCCCTGAATCTAACCATAGATGCAACTTCCTAAGGTGAAGTGACACACAGCAGAGCAGTTTGAAACACACGTTTCTCTGCGGTTTAGACGCAATCTTACAGCTAATTCTTATGTGGTTGGAAATATCTCTTTCTAGATTCTCCACAGAAAGGGTTTCTGAACTGCTACGTTCACACTTCTTTTTAATTTCGTAAGTTGAATATACACCTTGACAATCATTCTGCTAGATAACTCCGTTTTTGTTTTAGAGCCAGATATTTCTCATTACACCCTATACTCCTATTCACTCAGGAATATCCAGACGCAGATTTTAGAAGAAATGTGTTTCTAACTCGCTGAATCTAAACATAGGTGCAACTTTCTAAGGTGAAAGAACACACAATAGAACAGTGTGAAAGGGACGTTTCTCCTGTGGTTTAGACGTGATCTTACCGCTAATTCTTATGTGCCTGTATATGTCTGGAAATACCTTTTTCTGGATTCTCCAGAGAAAGGGTTAATGAACTGCTACATTCACACATCTGTTTAACACTGTAAGTTGAATATACACCTTGACAATCATTCTGCTAGATAGCTCCGTTTTTGTTTTAGAGCCAGATATTTCTCTTTACACACTTTACTCCCATTCACTCCGGAATATCAAAATGCAGCTTTTAGAAGAAACGTGCTGCTAACTCGCTGAATCTAAACATAGGTGCAACTTTCTAAGGTGATCGAACACACAGCAGAGCAGTTTGAAAGAGTCGTTTCTCCTGTGGTTTAGACAAGATCTTACTTCTTATACCTATGTGCCTACATGTGGCTGTAAGTATCTCTTTCCAGATTCTCGAAAGAAAGGGTTTCTGAACTGCTACATTCACACATCTGTTGAACTCCGTAAGTTAAATATACACCTTGACAATCATTCTGCTAGATAGCTCTGTTTTTGTTTTAGAGCCAGATATTTTTCATTATACCCTATACTCGCATTCTTTCAGGAATATCCAAACGCAGCCTTTGGAAGAAACATGTTTCTAACTCGTTGAATTTAAACATAGATGCAACTTCCTAAGTTGAACGAACGCACAGCAGAGCAGTTTGAAACAGAAGTTTCTTGTCTGGTTTAGACGAGATCCTACCGCTAATTCTTATGTGCCTGTATATGGCTGGAAATATCTCTTTCTAGATTTTCCAAGGAAAGGGTTTCTGAACTGCTACATTCACACATGTGTTTAACTCTGTAAGTTCAGTATACATCATGACACTCATTCTTCTGGATAGCTCCGTTATTGTTTTAGAGCCAAATATTTCTCTTTACGCCCTTTACAACCATTCACTCAGGAATATCCAAACGGAGCTTTTATAATAAACCTGTTTCTAACTCGCTGAATCCAAATACAGATGCAACGTCTTAAGGTGAAAGAATACATAGCATAGCAGTTTGAAGGAGACGTTTCTCCTGTGGTTTAGACGCGATCCTACTGCTAATTTTTTGTGCCTGTATATGGCTGGAAATATCTCGTCTTAGATTCTCCAAAGAAAGTTTTTCTGAACTGCTACATTCACATATCTGGTTCCATATGTAAGCTGAATATACACCTTGACAATCATTCTGCTAGATAGGTCCGTTTTGTTTTAGAGCCAGATATTTCTCACTAAACCCTGTACTTCCATTCACTCGGGAATATCCAAACGCATCTTTTAGAAGAAACGTGTTTCTATCTCGCTAAATATAAACATAGATGCAACTTCCTAAGTTGAACGAACACACAACAGGGCAGTTTGAAACAGACGCTTCTCTTGTGGTTTCGACACGATCTTATCGCTAATTCTTATGTGCCTGTATATGAGTGGAAATATCTCTTTCTACATTCTCTAAAGAAAGGGTTTCTGAACTGCTACATTCACACATCTGTTTAACTCTGTAAGTTGAATATACACCTTGACAATCATTCTGCTAGATAGCTCCGTTTCTGTTTTAGAGCCAGATATTTCTCTTTACACCCCATACTCCTGTTCGCTCAGGAATATCGAAAGGCAGCTTTTAGAAGAAACGTGTTTCTAACTCGATGGATCTAAACACTGATGCAATTTCATAAGGTGAACTAATACACAGCATAGCAGTTTGAAACATACGTGTCTCCAGTGTTTTAGAATCCATCTTTCCGCTAATTCTTATATACTTGTATATGGCTGGAAATACCTGTTTCAAGGTTCTCCAAAGAAAGGGTTTCTGAACTGCTACATTCACACATCAATTTAATTATGTTAGTTGAATATACACCTTGGCAATCATTATGCTGGATAGCTCTGGTTTTGTTTTAGTGCCAGATATTTCTCCTCACACCCTATACAGCCCTTCACTCAGGAATATCCAAACGCAGCTTTTAGAAGAATCGTGTTTCTAACTCGATGAATCCAAACATAGATGCAACTTCCTAAAGTGAACGAACACTCAGCAGAGCAGTTTCAAATATATGTTTCTGCAGTGTTTTGGATTTGATCTTACAACTAATTCTCTTTTTTTCCCCATTTATTTATTTTATTGCATTTTATGTTTTGGGGTACATGTAAAGAACATGCAAAATTGTTGCATAGGTACAACCGTGGCAGTGTGATTTGCTGCCTTCCTCCCCATCAACTACATCTGGCATTTCTAGAATTGCTATCTCTCCCTAGCTCCCCACCCCCCACCGTCCCTCACCTATTAACCCCCAACTGACCCGAGTGTGTAGTGCTCCCCTCCCTGTGTCCATGTGTTCTCACTGTTGAACACCAGCCTATGAGTGAGAACACGTGGTGTTTGACCTTCTGCTTTCCATCAGTTTGCTGAGAATCATGGTTGCCGGGTTCATCCATGTCCCTACAAAGGACCCAAACTCATCGTTTTTTGTGGCTGCATAATATTCCATGGTGTGTATTTGCCACATTTTCCCTATCCAGTCTATCGTCGATGGGCAATTTGGTTGATTCGAGGTCTTTGCTATTGTAAACAGTGCTGCAATGAACACTAGTGTGCACATGTCCTTATAGAAGAACGATTTGTAATCCTTTGGGTATATACCCAGTAATGGGATTGCTGGGTCAAATGGAATTTCTATTTCTAGGTCCTTGAGGAATCGCCACACTGTCTTCCACAATGGTTGAACTAATTTACACTCCCAC
>NW_016108331.1:72316-75539 GCF_001604975.1 Cebus imitator
GGATCAGATGGTTGTAGATATGTTGTGTTGCCTCCGAGACCTCTGTTCTGTTCCATTGGTCTATATCTCTGTTTTGGTACCAGTACCATGCTGTTTTGATTACTGCAGCTTTGTAGTATAGTTTGATGTCCGGTAGTGTCATGCCCCCCACGTTGTTCTTTTTTATTAGAATTGACTTGGCTATGCAAGCTCTCTTTTGGTTCCATGTGAAGTTTAAGGCGGATTTTTCCAGTTCTGCAAAGAAGGTCATTGGTAGTTTGATGGGGATAGCATTGAATTTGTAAATTACTTTGGGCAGTATGGCCATTTTCACGATATTGATTCTTCCTAACCATGAATATGGAATGTTTCTCCATCTGTTTGTGTCCTCTCTTATTCCGTTGAGCAGTGACTTGTAGTTCTCCTTGAAGAGGTCCTTTACGTTCCTTGTTAGTTGTATTCCTAGGTATTTTATTCTCTTTGTGGCAATTGTGAATGGAAGTTTGTTCTGGATTTGGCTCTCTTTAAGTCTGTTATTGATGTATAGGAATGCATGTGATTTTTGCACATTGATTTTGTATCCTGAGACTTTGCTGAACTTGCTTATCAATTTCAGGAGGTTTGTGGCTGAGATGATGGGCTCTTCGAGATATACAATCATGTCGTCTGCAAATAGAGACAGTTTGACTTCCTCCTTTCCTATTTGAATGCCCTTTATTTCTTTTTCTTGCCTGATTGCTCTGGCTAGAACTTCTAATACTATATGAATAGCAGTGGTGAGACACGGCATCCTTGTCTGCTGCCACATTTCAATGGGAATGCTTGAGATAATCATGTGGTTTTTGCCTTTGGTTCTGTTTATGTGGTGAATTACGTTTATAGACTTGCGTATGTTGAACCAGACTTGCATCACTAGGATGAAGCCTACTTCATCATGGTGGATAAGCTTTTTGATGTGCTGTTATAATTGGCTTCTCAGTATTTTATTGAAGATTTTTGCATCTATGTTCATCATGGATATTGGCCTGAAGTTTTCTTTTCTTGTTGAGTCTCTGCCGGGTTTTGGAATCAGGGTGATGTTGGTGTCATAAAATGATTTCGGAAGAATTCTCTTTTTGTATTGTTTGGAATAGTTTCAGAAGGAAAGGTACCAGCTCCTCTTTCTACGTCTGGTAGAATTCGGCTGTGAACCCATCTGGATCTGGGATTTTTGGGTGGTAAGCTCTTAATTGCTGTCTCAACTTCAGACCTTGGTATGGGTCTGTTCAGGGTTTCGGCTTCTTCCTGGTTTAGGCTTGGCAGGAGGCAAGTGTCCAGGAATTTATCCATTTCTTCCAGGTTTATTAATTTGTTTGCATATAGTTTTTTGTAATAATCTCTGATGATGCTTTGAATTTCTGTGGAATCTGTGGTGATATCCCCTTTATCGTTTTTTATTGCATCAATTTGGTTATTCTCCCTTTTCTTTTTTATTAATCTAGCTAGTGGTCTATTTTGTTGATCTTTTCAAAAAACCAGCTCCTGGATTTATTGATTTTTTTAAAGGGTTTTTTGGGTCTCTATCTCCTTCAGTTCTGCTCTGATCTCAGCTATTTCTTGTCTTCTGCTAGACTTTGAGTTTTTTTGATCTTGCTCCTCTAGCTCTTTCAGTTTTGAGAACAGGGTGTCAATTTTTTATCTCTGCTTGCTTCTCATGTGGGCACTTATTGCTATATATTTTCCTCTAGAGACTGCTTTAAATGTGTCCCAGAGATTCTGGTATGTTGTGTCTTCATTCTCGTTGGTTTCGAAGAACATCTTTATTTTTGTCTTCATTTCATTGTTTATCCAGTTAACATTCAAGAGCAAGTTGTTCAGTTTCCATGAAGCTGTGCGGTTCTGGGTTAGTTTTTGAAATCTGAGTTCTAACTTGATTGCACTGTGGTCTGAGAGAGAGTTTGTTACGATTTCCATTTTTTGCATTTGCTGAGGAGTGATTTACTCCCAATTATGTGGTCAATTTTAGAGTAGTTGTGATGTGGTGCTGAGAAGAATGTATATTCTGTGGCTTTGGGGTGGAGAGTTCTGTAAATGTCTATTAGGTTTGCTTGGTCCAGGTCTGAGTTGAAGTCCTGCATATCCCTGTTAATTTTCTGTCTGGTTGATCTCTCTGATGTTGACAATGGGGTGTTAAAGTCTCTCACAATTATTGTTTGGGAGTCTAAGTCTCTTTGTAAGTCATTAAGAACTTGCCGTATGTATCTGGGTGCTCCTCTCTTCGGTGCGTATATATTTAGGATCGTTAGCTCTTCTTGTTGTATTGATCCTTTCACCATTATGTAATGTCCCTCTTTGTCTGTTATGATCTTTGTTGCTTTAAAGTCTAATTTATCAGACATGAGAATTGCAACTCCTGCTTTTTTTTGCTCTCCATTTGCTTGGTAAATCTTCCTCCATCCCTTTATTTTGAGCCTTTGTGTATCCTTGCATGTGAGATGAGTTTCCTGGATACAGCACACTGATGGGTTTTGTCTTTTTATCCAATTTGCCAGTCTGTGTCTTTTGATTGGGGCATTCAGTCCATTGACATTTAGGGTTAATATTCTCATGTGTGAATTTGATACTGCCATTTTGGAGCTAGCTCGGTGTTTTGCCCTTTAGATGACCTGGTACTTGTTGTTCCTTTATATGTGTAGAGTCTCTTTCAGGAGCTCTTGTAGAGCTGGCCTGGTGGTGACGAAATCTCTGAGTACTTGCATGTTCCCTAAGGATTTTATTTTTCCTTCACTTATGAAGCTTAGTTTGGCTGAACAGAGATTCTGGGTTGAAAGTTCTTTTCTTTAAGGATGTTGAATATTGGCCCCCATTCTCTTCTGGCTTGTAGGGTTTCCGTTGAGAGGTCTGCTGTGAGTCTGATGGGCTTCCCTTTATGGGTAACCCGACCTTTCTCTCTGGCTGCCCTTAGTATTTTCTCCTTCATTTCCACCCTGGTGAATCTGACGATTCTGTGCCTTGGGGTTGCTCTTCTTGAGGAATATCTTTGTGGTGTTCTCTGTATTTCCTGGACTTGAATGTTTGCCTGCCTTTCTAGTTTTGGGAGGTTTTCCTGGATAATAACCTGAAGAGTATTTTCCAGCTTGGCTTCATTCTCTTCGTCGCATTCGGGTACGCCTATCAAACGTAGATTCGGTCTTTTCACATAGTCCCACATTTCTTGGAGACTTTGTTCATTCCTTTTTACTCTTCTTTCTCCAGTCTTGCCTTC
>NW_016108331.1:77454-94388 GCF_001604975.1 Cebus imitator
TTCCATATTCTCCAAAGAAAGGGTTTCTGAACTGCTACATTCCCACATCAGTTTAACTCTGTAAGTTGAATATACACCTTGAGAATCATTCTGCTAGATATCTCCATTTTTGTTTTTGAGCCAGATATTTCTCCTTACACCCTATATTACCATTCACTCAGGAATATCCAAACGCAGCTTTTAGAAGAAACGTATTTCTCACTCGATGAATCTAAACAAAGATGCAACTTCCTAAGGTGAATGAACACAGAGCAGAGCAGTATCAAATATACGTTTCCCAAGTGTTTTAGACTAGATCTTACCACTAATTCCCAGGTACCTGTAAATGGCTGGAAATATCTGTTTCTACATTCTCCAAAGAAAGGGTTTCTGAAGTGCTACGTTCAGCCATCTGTTTAACTGTGTAAGTGGAATATCCAATTGACAGTCATTCTGCTAGACAGCAGTGATTTTGATTTAGAGCCAGATATTTCTCCTTACAACCTATACTCCCATTCACTCAGGAATATCCAAATGCAGCTTTTAGAGAATCGTGTTCCTAACTCGATGGATCTAAACATAGATGCAACTTTTTAAGGTGAACGAACACACAGCAGAGCAGTTTGAAATATACTTTTCTCCAGTGTTTTAGACTCGATCTTACCGCTAATTCTTATATACCTGTATATGGTTGGAAACATCTGTTTCTACATTCCCCGAGGAAACTGGTTCTGAACTGCTGCATTCACACATCAGTTTAACTCTATACGTTGAATACTAACATTGAGAAACCCTCTGCTAGATAGATCCGTTTTTGTTTTAGAGCCAGATATTTCTCACTACACCCTATACTCCCATTCACTCAGGAATATCCAAACGAAGGTTTTAAAAGAAACGTGCTTCTAATTCGCTGACTCTAAACATTG
Organism: Cebus imitator; assembly: GCF_001604975.1. Lineage (NCBI taxonomy): Eukaryota > Metazoa > Chordata > Mammalia > Primates > Cebidae > Cebus > Cebus imitator. The sequence goes on from NW_016108331.1 coordinate 78,360, forward strand.
ATGCAACTTCCTAAGCTGAGCGAAAACAGAGCAGGGCAGTTTGAAAGATACGTTTCTGCTGTGTTTTAGAGTCAATCTTTCCGCTAATTCTCATATGCCTATATTTGGCTCTAAATATCTGTTTGCAGGTTCTCCAAGGAAAGAGCTTCTGATCTGCTACATTCACACATCAGTTTAACTCCGAAAGAGGAATATACACCTCGACAATCATTCTGCTAGGCAGCTCTGTTTTTGTTTTAGAGCCAGATAATTCTCATTACACGTTAAAATCCCATTCACTCAGGAATATCCAAACGCAGCTTTTAGAAGAAACGTGTTTCTAACCCGATGAAGCTAAACATAGATGCAACTTCTTAAGCAAAACGGAAGAACAGCTTAGCAGTATCAAATATATGTTTCTCCTGTGTTCTAGACACGGTCTTTTTGCTAATTCTTATATACCTGTATATGGCTGGAAATATCTGTTTCTAGATTCTCCAAAGAAAGGGTTTCTGAACTGCTACATTCATACATCAGTTTAAGCCTGTAAGTTGAATATACACCATGAAAAACACTCTGCGAGTTAGCTCCGTTTTTTGTTTTAGAGCCACATATTTCCCTTTACACCCTATACCCCCATTCACTGAGAAATATCTAAACGCAGCTTTTAGAAAAAACGGGTTTCTATCACGATGAATCTAAACACAGATGCAATTTCCAAAGGTGAACGATCACACAGTAGAGCAGTTTGAAATAGACGTTTCTCAACTGTATTAGACTCCGTCTTACTGCTAATTGCTATATACCTGTATATGGCTGGAAATATCTGTTTCTACATTCTGCTAAGAAAGGCTTACTGCATTTCTACATTCACTCATAAGTTTAACCCTGTAAGTGGAATATACACCTTGACAATCATTCTGCTAGATAGTTCCGTTTATGTTTTAGAGCCAGATACTTCTCCTTACACCCTATGCTCCCATTCATTCAGGAATATCCAAACGCAGCTTTAAGAAGAAAAGTGTTTCTAACTCGATGAATCTAAACATAGATGCAACTTCCTAAAATGAACGAACACACAGTAGAGTAGTTTGAAATATACGTTTCTGCCTTGTTTTAGACGTGATCTTACCGCTAATTCTCATATACCTGTATTTGGCTTTAAATATCTAATTCTACATTCTCCAAAGAATGGGTTTATGAACTGCCTCATTCACACATCAGTTTAACTCTTCAAGTTGAATATACACCTTGACAAATATACTGCTAGATAGCTCCATTTCTCTTTTAGAGTGAGATATTTCTCCTTACACCCTATACTCCTATTCACTCAGGAAAATCCAAACGCAGCTTTTAGAAGAAACGTGTTCCTAACTCGATGAATCTAAAAATAGATGCAACTTCCTAAGTGGAACGAACACACAGCAGAGCAGTTTGAAATATACGTTTCTCCAGTGTTTTAGGCTGGATCTTACCGCTCATTCTTATATACCTGCATATCACTGGAAATATCTCTTTCTGCATTCTCCAAAGAAAGGGTCTCTGAACTGCTTCATTCACACGTTAGTTAAACTCTGTAGGTTGAATATAAACCTTGACAATCATGCTTCTAGGTAGCTCCGTTTTTGCTTTACAGCCAGATATTTCTCCTTACACCCTATACTCTCATTCAATCCGGAATATCCAATCACAGCTTTTAGAAAAACTGTGTTTCTAACTCAATGAATCTAAACATAGATGCAACTTCCTAAGGTGATGAAGACACAGTAGAGCAGTTTGAAATATTCGTTTCTCCAGTGTTTTAGACTCGATCTTACCACTAATTCTTATATGCCTGTATATGTCTGGAAATATCTGTTTCTACATTCTCCAAAGAAAGTATTTCTGAACTGCTACATTCACACATCAGTTTAACTCTGTGAGTTGAATATACACCTTGACAATCATTCTACTAGATAGCTCCGTTTTTGTTTTAGACCCAGATATTTCTCCTGACACCCTACACTCCCATTCACTCAGGAATATCCACACGCAGCTTGTGGAAGAAAGGTGTTTTTAACTGGATGAATCTAAACATGGTTGCAACTTCCTAAGGTGAAAGAACAGACAGCAGAGCAGTTCGAATTCTACGTTTCTCCGGTGTTTTAGACTCGATATTACGCTTATATGTATGGAAATATCTGTTTCTACTTTCTCCAAAGAAATTTTTTCTGAATTGCTACATTCAGGCATCAGTTTAACTCTGTAAGCTGAATATACACCTGACAATCATTCTGCTAGATCACTCCGTTTTTGTTTTAGAGCCAGATATTTCTACTTACACCCTATACTCCCATTCACTCAGGAATATCCAAACGCAGCTTTTAGAATAAACTTGTTTCTAACTCGATGAATATAACATAGATGCAACTTCCTAAGGTGGACGAACACATAGCAGATCAGTTTGAAATATACGTTTCTCCAGTGTTTTAGACTCGATCATACCGCTAATACTTATATACCTGTATGTCGCTGGAAATATCTGTTTCTTCATTCTCCAAAGAAAGGGTTTCTGAACGGCTACATTCACACATCAGCTTAACTCTCTATGTTGAATATACAGCTCGACAATCATTCTGATAGTTACCTCTTTTTTTGTTTTAGAGCCAGATATTTCTCATTACACCTTATACTCCCATTCACTCAGGAATATCCAAACGCAGCTTTTAGAACAAACATGTTTGTAACTCGATTAATCTAAACATAGATGCAACTTCCTAAGGTGGACGAACACACAGCAGAGCAGTTTGAAATGTTCGTTTCTGCAGTGTTTTAGATTCGATCTTACCGCTTATTCTTATGAGCCTGGAAATATCTGTTTGTACAATCTCCAAAGAAAGGGTTTCACAACTGGTACATACACACATCAGTTTATCACTGTAAGTTGAATATACACCGTGACCATCATTCTGCTAGATAGCTGCATTTGTGTTTTGGAGCCAGATGTTCCTCATTGCACACTATACCACCAATCACTGAGGAATATCCAAACTCCGCTTTCAGAAGAAATGTGCCTCTAACTCGATGAATCTAGACATAGATGCTACTTCCAAGGGTGAATGAACACACAGCAGATCAGTTTGAAATATACGTTTCTCCAGTGTTTTAGACTAGACATTACCTTTAATTCTTATATACTTGTATGGCTGGAAATATCTGTTTCTACATTCTCAAAAGAAAGGGATTCTGAATGGCTACATGCACACATCAGTTTAAGTCTGTACGTTGAATACACACCTATACAATCACTTTGCTAGATAGCTCCGTTTTACTTTTAGAGCCAGATATTTCTCATTACCCCCTTTACTCCCATTCACTCAGGAATATCGAAACACAGCTTTTGGAAGAAACGTGTTTCTAACTCGATGAATCTAAACATAGGTGCTACTTCCTAGGTGAACGAACACACAGCAGGGAAGTTAGAAATATACGTTTCTCCAGGGGTTTTAGATTCGAAATTACCTCTAATTCTTTTATACCTGTATATGGCTGAAAATATCTGTTTCTACATTCTCCAAAGAATGGGTTTCTGAACTGCTATATTGACATATCCGTTTTACTCTGTAGGTTGAATATACACCTTGACAACCATTCTGTTACATAGCTCTGTTTTTGTTTTAGATCCAGATATTTCTCATTACAGCCTATACTCCCATTCACTCAGGAATATCCAAATGCAGCTTTTAGAATAAACGTGTTTCTAATTCGAGGAATCTAAACATAGATGCAAATTCCTAAAGTAACGAACACACAGCAGAGCAGTTTGAAATATAGGTTTCTCCATAGTTTCAGACTCGATCTTACCACTAATTCTTATACACTTTTATATGGCTGGAAATATCTGTTTCTACGTACTCCAAAGAAAAGGTCTCTGAACTGCTACATTCTTACATCCGGTTAACTCTGTATGTTGAATATACACCTTGGTAATCATTCTGCTAGATAGCTCTGTTTTTATTTTAGACCCAGATAGTTCTCATTACACCCTATACTCCCATTAACTGAGGAATACCCAATCGCAGCTCTTAGAAGAAACGTGTTTCTAACTCGATGAATCTAAACATAGATGTACCTTCCTAAGGTGAATGGGCACACATCAGTGCAGTTTGAAATATACGTTTCTCTAATGTTTTATCCTCGAGCCTACCGATAATTCTTATATACCTGTATATGTTTTGAAATATCTGTTTCTAAATTCTCCAAATAAAGGGTTTCTGAATTGCTAAATGCACACAGCACTTTAAATCTGTAAGTTGAATACACACCATGACAACCACTCTGCTAGATAGCTCCGTTTTTGTTTTAGAGCCAGATACATCTCATTACACCCTATACTCCCATTCACTCAGGAATATCGACACGCAGCATTTAGAAGAAACGTGTTTCTCACTCGATGAATCTAAACATAGATGCAACTTTCGAAGGTGAAGGAACACACAACAGGGCAGTTGGAAATATACGTTTCTCCCGTGTTTTAGACTCGGTCTTACCGCTAATTCTTGTATACCTGTATATGGCTGGAAATATCTGTTTCTACATTCTCCATAGAAAGGGTTTCTGAACTGCTACATTCACACATCAGTTTAACTGTGTAAGTTGAATATACAAATCGAAAATCATTCTGATAGACAGCTCCGTTTTTGTTTTAGAGCCAGATGTTTCTCATTACAGCCTACACTCCCATTCTTTCAGTAATATCCAAACGCAGCTTTTAGAAGAAACGTGTTTCTATCTTGATGAATCTAAACATAGATGCAACTTCCTAGGTGAACAAACACAGAGTAGAGCAGTTTGAAATATAAGTTTCTGACGTGTTTTAGACTAGATCTTACCCCTAATTCTTATATACCTTTATATGGCTGGAAGTATGTGTTTCTACATTCTCCAAAGAAAGGGTATCTGAAATGCTATATTCAGACATCACTTTACCTCTGTAAGTTGAATATACTCCTTGACAATCATTCTGCTAGATAGCCCTCTTTTTGTTTTAGAGCCAGATATTTCTCTTTATAGCCTATACTCCCATTCAGTCAGGAATATCCAAACACAGCTTTTAGAAGAAACTTTTTGTAACTCGATGACTCTAAACATAGATGCTACTTCCTAAGGTGAACAAACATGCAGCAGAGTAGTTTGAAATATACGTTTCTCCAGTGTTTTAGACTCCATCTTACCGCTAATTCTTACATACCTGTATATGGCTGGAAATATGTTTTTCTACATTTTCCAAATAAAGGGTTTCTGAACCGCTACATTCACACATCAGTTTAACTCTATAGTTTCAATGTACACTTTGAGAATCATTCTGCTAGATAGCTCCCTTTTTGTTTTAGAGCCAGATATTTCCCATTACAGCCTATACGACCTTTCACTCAGGAATATGCAAACGCAGCTATTAGAACAAACGTGTTTCTAACTCGCTGAATCTAAACATAGATGCTATTTCCTAAGTTAAACGAACACACAGCAGAGCAGTTTGAAATATACGTTTCTCTAGTGTTATAGACTCGATCTTATTGGTAATTCTTATATACCTGTTATGGCTGGAATTATCTGTTTCTACATTCTCCAAAGTGTTTCTGAACTGCTACATTCAAACATCAGTTTAACTCTGAAAGTTGAATATACACCTCAAAAATCATTCTGATAGACAGTTCCGTTTTGGTTTTAGAGCCAGATAGTTCTCATTATAGCCTATACTCCCATTCACTCAGGAATATCCAAACGCAGCTTTTAGAAGAAACATGTTTCTAACTCGATGAATCTAAACATAGATGCAACTTGTTACGTGAGCGGACACACAGCAGAACAGTTTGAAATATATGTTTCTCCACTGTTTTAGTCTCGATCTTACCGCTAATTCTTATATACCTGTATATGGCTGGAAATATCTTTTTCTACATTCTCCAAAGATAGGTTTTCTGAAATGATACATTCACACATCAGTTTAACTCCGTAAGTTGAATATACACCTTGACAATCATTCTGCTATATATCTCCTTTTTTCTTCTGGAGCCAGACATTTATCCTTGTACCCTATACTCCAATTCACTCAGGAACAACCAAATGCAGCTCTTAGAATAAACATGTTTCTAACTCGATGAATCTGAAGATAGATGCAACGTCCTAAGTTTACCGAACAAGCAGTAGGGCAGTTTGAAATATGCGTTTCTCCAGTGTTTTAGACTCGATCTTACCGCTAATTCTTATTTAACTGTATATGGCTTGAAATATCTGTTTCTACATTCTCCAACGAACGCATTTCTGAACTGCTACATTCACACATCAGTTTAACTCTGTAAGTTGAATATAAATCTTGACAATCATTCTGCTAGATAGCTCCCTTTTTGATTTAGAGCCAGATATTTCTCCTTACACCCTATGCCCCCATTCACTCCGGAATATTTAAACGTAGATTTCAGAAGAAACGTGTTTGTAACTCGATTTATCTAAACATAGATGCAACTTCCTAGGTTGAACGAACACACAGCAGAGCAGTTTGAAATATATGTTTCTCCAGTGTTTTACACTGGATCTTACCTCTAAGTGTTATATACCTGCATGTGGCTGGATATATCGGTTTCTACATACTCCAAAGAAAGGGTTTCTGAACTGCTACATTCACACATCAGTTTAACACTGTAAGTTGAATATAAACCTTTACAATCATTCTGCTAGATAGCTCTGTTTTTGTTTAAGAGTCTGATATTTATCCTTACACACTATACTCCCATTCACTCAGGAATATCCAAACGCAGGTATTAGAAGAAACATGTTTCCAACTCGATGAATCTAAACATGGATGCAACTTCCTAAGGTGAAGGAACACACAGGAGAATAGTTTGAAATTTACGTTTCTCCAGTGTTTTAGACTCGATCTTACCGCTAATTTTTATATACCTGTATATGGTTTGAAGCATCTGTTTCTACGTTCTCTAAAGAAAGGGTTGGTGAACTGCTACATTCACACATCAGTTTAACTCTGTAAGGTGAATATACACCTTGTCAATCATTCTGCTAGATATGTCCGTTTTTATTTTAAAGCCAGATATTTCTCCTTACACCCTATACTCCCATTCAGTCAGGCATATCCAAATGAAGGTTTTAGAAGAAACGTGTTTCTAACTCGATGAACATTACTCAGATGCAACTTCCTAAGGTGGACGAACACACAGCAGAGCAGCTTGCAATATACGTTTCTCCAGTGTTTTAGTCTCGGTCTTACCGCTAATTCTTATAAAACTGTATATGGCTAGAAATGTCTGTTTCTACATTCTCCTAAGAAAAGGTTTTTGATCTGCTACATACACATAACCGTTTAACTCTGTAAGTTCAAAGTACACCTTGACAATCATTCCGCTGGATAGCTCTGTTTTTGTTTTAGAACCAGATATTTCTCATTACAGCCTACACTCCACTTCACTCAGGAATATCCAAACGCAGCTTTTCGAAGAAACGTGTTTCTAACTCGATGAATCTAAACATAGATGCAACTTCCTAAGATGAACGAACACACAGCAGAGAAGTTTGAAATATACGTTTCTCCAGCGTTTTAGACTCGATCTTACCGTTAATTATTATAAAGTTGTATATGGCTGGAAATATCTGTTTCTACATCCTGCAAAGAAAGGGTTTCACAGCTGCTACATTCACACATCAGTTTAACTGTGTAAGTTGAATATACACCTTGACAATCATTCTGCTAGATAGCTCCGTTTTTGTTTTGGAGTTAGATGTTGATCCTTACACCCCATACTCCCATTGAATCGGGAATATCCAAAAGGAGCTTTAGGTAGAAACGTGTTTCTAACTCAAGGAATCTGAACATAGATGCAACTTCCTAAGGTCAACCAAAACACAGCAGAGCAGTTTGAAGTATACGTTTCTCCACTGTTTTAGAGCTGATCTTACTGCTAATTCTTATATACCTGTATATGGCTGGAAATATGTGTTTCTACATTCTCCAAAGGAAGGGTTTCTGAACTGCTACATTCACACATCAGATTAACTCGGTATGTTGAATATACCTTGACAATCATTCTTCTAGATAGCTCCGTTTTTGTTATAGAGCCAAGTACATCTCATTACACCAATATACTCGCAATGACTCAGGAATACCCAAAAGTAACTTTTAGAAGAAACGTGATTCCAACTCGATGAGCCTAAACATACATGCAACTTCCTAAGGTGAACGAACACACAGCAAATCAGTTTGAAATATACGTTTCTCCATTGTTTTAGACTCGATCTTACAGCTAATTCTTATATACCTGTATATGGCTGGAAATATCTGTTTCTACAATCTCCAAAGAAAGGATTTCTAAACGGGTACATTCACACATCAGTTTACCTCTGTAACTTGCATATGCATCTTGACAATAATTCTGCTAGATAGCTCCGTTATTCTTTTAGAGACAGGTATTTCTCATCACACCCTGTACTCCAACTGACTCAGGAATATCCAAACGCAGCTTTTAGAAGAAACATGTTTCTAAATCGATGAATCAAAATATAGATGCAACTTCCTAAGGTGAACGAACACGTAACAGAGCAGTTTGAAATATACGTTTCTCCAGTGTTTTAGACTCGATCTTACCGCTAATTCTTATATACTTGTATATTGCTATAAATATCTGTTTGTACATTATCCAATTAAAGGGTTTCTGAAGGATTACATTCACACATCATGTTGACTCTGTAAGTTGAATATACACCTTGACAATCATTCTGCTAGATAGCCCCTTTTTTTGTTTTACAGCCAGATATTTCTGATTACACACTATACTCCAATTCACTCAGCAATATACAAATGCAGCTTTTAGAAGAATCGTGTTTCTAACTCGATGAATCTAAGCATAGATGCAACTTCCTAAGGTCATGGAACACACAGAACAGCACTTTGAAATATACGTTTCTTCAGTGTTTTAGAATCAATCTTACCGCTAATTCTAATATACCTGTATATGGCTGGAAATATCTGTTTCTACATTCTGCAAAGAAAGAGTTTCTGAACTGCTACATTCACACATCAGTTGAACTCTGCAAGTTGAATATACACCTTGACAATCATTCTGGTAGATTGCTCCATTTTTGTTTTAGAGCCAGATATTTCTCATTACACACTATACTCCAATTCACTCAGGAATATCGAAACGAAGGTTTTAGAGGAAACATGGTTCTAACTAGATGAATCTAAAAATAGATGCAACTTCCTAAGGTGAACAAACACACAGCAGAGCAGTTTGAAATATACGTTTCTCCCGTGTTTTAGACTCGATCTTACCTATAATTACTATATACCTGTAAATGCCTGTAAATATCTGTTTCTACATTCTGCAAAGAACGGGTTTCTGAACTGCTACATTCACACATCAGTTTAACTCCGTAAGTTGAATATGCACCTTGACAATCATTCTGTCAGATAGCCCGTATTTGTTTTAGAGCCAGACATTTCTCATTACACACCATACTCTCATTCACTCAGGAATATCCAAACACAGCTTTTAGAAGAAACGTGTTTCTATTTCTATGAATCTAAACATACAGGCAACTACCTAAGGTAACACACAGCAGAGCAGTTTGAAATATACGTTTCTCCAGTGTTTTGGACACGTTCTTACCTCTATTTCTTATGTACCCGTGTATGTCTGAAAATATCTGTTTCTACATTCTGCAAAGAAATGGTTTCAGAACTGCTACATTCACAGATCCGTTGAACTCTGTAAGGTGAATATACACGTTGACAATCATTCTGCTGGAAAGCTCCGTTTTGTTTTTTTTAGACCCAGACATTTCTCATTGCACACTATACTCCCATTCACTCAGGAATATCCAAACACAGTTTTTAGAAGAAACGTGTTTCTAACTCGATGAATTGAAACAAAGGTGCCACTTCCTAAGATAAAAGAACACACAGCAGAGCAGTTTGAAATATACGTTTCTCCAGTGTTTTAGACTCGATCTTACAGCTAATTCTTATATACCTGTATATGGCTGGAAATATCTGTTTCTACATTCTGCAAAGAAAGTGTTTCTGAACTGCTACATTTACACTTCAGTTTCTCTCTGTAAGTTGAATATACACGTTGACAATCATTCTGCTAGATAGCTCCGTATTTTGTTTTAGAGCCAGATATTTCTCATTACACACTATACTCCCATTGACTCAGGAATATCCAAACGCTGCTTTTAGATAAAAACGTGTTTCTAACTCGATGAACCTAAATATAGATGCAACTTCCTAAGGTGAACGACCACACAGAATAGCACTTTGAAATATACGTTTCTCCAGTGTTTTAGACTCGATCTTACTGGTAATTATTATATAACTGTATATGGCTGGAAATATCTGTTTCTACACTCTGCAATGAAAACGTTTCTGAACTGCTACATTGACACATCAGTTTAGCTCTGCAAGTTGAATATACACCTTGACAATCATTCTCCTTGATAGCTACGTTTTTATTTTAGAGCCAGATATTTCTCGTTACGCACTATACTCCCATTCACTCAGGAGTATCGAAACGCAGCTTTTAGAAGAAACGTGTTTCTAACTCGATGAATCAAAATATAGATGCAACTTCCTAAGTTGAACGAACACACAGCAGAGCAGTTTGAAATATACGTTTCTCCAACGTTTCAGACTCGATCTTACCGCTAATCCTTATATACCTGTATATGGCTGGAAATATCTGTTTCTACATTCTGCAAAGAAAGGGTTTTTGAACTGCTACATTCACACATCAGTTTACCTCTGTTCGCTGAATATATACCTTGACAATCATTCTGCTAGATAGATCCTTTTTTTTTAGAGCCAGATATTTCTCATTACACACTATACTCCAATTCACTCAGAAATATCCAAACGCAGGTTTTAGAAGAAACGTCTTTCCAACTCGATGCATCTAAACATAGATGCAACTTCGTAAGGTGAACGAACACTAGAAGAGCACTTTGAAATATACGTTTCCCCAGTGTTTTAGACTGGATCTTACCGGTAATTCTTACATAACTGTATATGGCTGGAAATATCTGTTTCTACATTCTGTAATGAAGGAGTTTCTGAACTGCTACATTCACACATCAGTTTAGCTCTGTAAGTTGAATATACACCTTGACAATAATTCTCCTAGATAGTTACGTTTTTGTTTTAGAGCCAGATATTTCTCATTATGCACTATACTCGCATTCACTCAGGAATATCCAAACGCAGCATTCAGAAGAAACGTGATTCTAACTCGATGAATGGAAACATAGATGCAACTTCCTAAGGTGAACGAACACACAGCAGAGTAGTTTGAAATATACATTTCTCCAGTGTTTTAGACTCGATGATACCCCTAATTCTTATAAACCTGTATATGGCTGAAAATATCTGTTTCTACATTCTGCAAAGAAAGGGTTTCGAACTGCTACATTCACACATCAGTTGAACTCTGTAAGTTGAATATACACTTTTACCTTCATCCCATTATATAGCTCCGTTTTTGTTTTAGAGCCAGATATTTCTCATGACACAGTCTACTCCAGTTCACTCAGGAATATCCAAACGCAGCTGTTAGAAGAAACGTGTTTCTCACTAGATGAATCTGAACATAGATGCAATTTCCTAAGGTGAACGAACACACATAAGAGCATTTTGAAATATGCATTTCTCCAGTGTTTTAGACTGGATCTTACCACTAATCCTTATATACCTGTAAATGGCTGGAAATATCTGTTTCTAATTTCTGCAAAGAAAAAGTTTTCGAACAGCTACATTCACATATCAGTTTAGCTGTGCAAGTTGAATAAAATTCTTGACAATCATTCTGCTAGACAGCTCCATTTTTGTTTTAAAGCCAGATATTTCTCATTGCACGCTATACTCCAATTCACTCAGGAATAGCGAAACGCAGCTTTTAGAAGAAACGTGTTTCTAACTCGATGAATCTAAATATAGTAGCAACTTCCTAAGGTGAACAAACACAGAGCAGAGCAGTTTCAAAGAGACATTTTTTTCTGTGGTATATGCGCGATCTTACCGCTATTTCTTATGTGCCTGTATAAGGCTGGAAATTTCTCTTTCTAGATTCTCCAAAGAAAGGGTGTCTGAACTGCTACATTCACACATCTGTTTGACTCTTTAAGTTGAATATACAACTTGACAATCATTCTGCTAGAGAGCTCCGTTTTTGTTTTAGAGTCAGATATTTCTCATTACACCCTATACTCCCATTCACTCAGGAATATACAAACGGAGCTTTTTGAAGAAACGTGTTTCCAACTCGCTAAATCTAAACATAGATGCAACTTCCAAAGGTGAACGAACACACAGCGGAGCAGTTTGAAAGAGACGTTTCTCTTGAGGTTTATACGCGATCTTCACGCTAATTCTTATGTGCCTGTATATAGCTAAAAATATCTCTTTCTAGATTCTCCATAGAAAGGGTTTCTGAACTGCTACATTCACACATCTGTTTAATTCTGTAAGTTCAATATACACGTTGACAATCATTCTGCTAGATAGCTCCGTCTTTTTTTTAAAGCCAGATATTTCTCATTACACACTGTGCTCCCATTAACTCAGGAATATCCAAACGCAGCTTTTAGAAGAAACGTGTTTCTAACTCGCTGAATCTAAACATAGATGCAACTTCCTAAGGTGAACGAACACACAGCAGAGTAGTTTGAAAAAGACGTTTGTTCTGTGGTTTAGAGGCGATCTTACTGCTAATTCTTATGTGCCTCTATATGGCTGGAAATATCTCTTTCTAGATTCTGCAAAGAAAGGGTTTCTGAGCTGCTACATTCACATGTGTGTTTAACTCTGTAAGTTGAATATACAACTTGACAATCATTGTGCTAGATAGCTCCGTTTTTGTTTTAGATCCAGATATTTCTCATTACACCCGGTACTGCCATTCACTCAGGAATATACATACGCATTTTTAGAAGAAACGTGTTTCTCACTCGCTGAATCTAAACATGGATGCAACTTCCTAAGGTGAAGTAAAACGCAGCAAAGAAGTTTGAAAGAGACGTTTTTTCTGTGGTTTAGACGCCGTCTTACCGCTAGTTCTTATGTGCCTGTATATGCCTGGAAATATCTCTTTTTAGATTCTGCAAAGAAAGGGTTTCTGAACTGCTACATTCACATCTCTGTTTAACTCTGTTAGTTGAATATACACCTTGACAATCATTGTGGTAGATAGCTCCGTTTTTCTTTTAAAGCCAGACATTTCTCATTACACACTGTACTCCCATTCACTCAGGAATATCCAAACGCAGCTTTTAGAAGAAAGGTTTGTCTAACTCGCTGAATCTAAACATTGATGCAACTTCCTGAGGTGAACGAACACAACAGAGCAGTTTGAAAGAGACGTTTCTCCTGTGCCTTAGACGCGATCTTACCGCTAATTCTTAAGTGCCTCTATATGGCTGGAAAAATCACTTTCTTGATTCTCCAAAGAAAGGGATTCTGAACTGCTACATTCGAACATCTGTTTAACTCTGTAAGGTGAATATACATCTTGACAATCATTCTGCTAGATAGCTCCTTTTTTGTTTTAGAGAAAGCTATTTCTCATTACACCCTATACTCCCATTAACTCAGGAATATCCAAACGCAGCTTTTAAAAGAAAAGTGTTTCAGACTCGTCGAATCAAAACATAGATGCAGCTTCCTAAGGTCAATGAACACACAGCAGAGCAGTTTGAAAGAGGCGTTTCTCCTGTGGTTTAGACGCGATCTTACCGCTAAGACTTATATGCCTGTATAAGTCTGGAAATATCTGTTTCTAGATTCTCCAAAGAAAGGGTTTCTGAACTGCTACATTCACACATCTGTTTAGCTCTCTAATTTGAATATACCCCTTGACAATCATTCTGCTAGATAGCTCCGTTTTTGTTTTACAGCCAGATATTTCTCATTTCACCCTATACTCCCTTTCACTACGGAATGTCCAAACGCAGCTTTTAGAAGAAACGTGTTTCTAACTCGCTGAATCTAAGCATAGATGCAACTTCCTAAGGTGAACGAACACACAGAAGAGCAATTTGAAAGAGTCGTTTCTCCTGTGGTTTACACGCGATCTTACGGCTAATTCTGATGTGCCAGTGTATGGCTGAAAATATCTGTTTCTAGATTCTCCAAAGAAAGGGTTTCCGAACTGCTACATTCACTCATCTGTTTACCTCTGTAAGTTGAATATACACCTTGAGAATCATTCTTCCAGATAGCTCCGTTTTTGTTTTAGAGCCAGATATTTCTCATCACACCCTATACTCCTATTCACTCAGGAATATCCAAACGCAGCTTTAAGAAGAAACGTTTTTCTAACTCGCTGAATCTAAACGTAGATACAACTTCCTAAGGTGAACGAACACACAGCAGAGCAGTTAGAAAGTGACGTTTCTCCTGAGGTTTAGATGCGATCTTTCCGGTAATACTTCAGTGCCTGTATAAGGCTGGAAATATCTCTTTCTAGATTCTCCAAAGAAAGAGTTTCAGAACTGCTACATTCACACATCTGTTTAGCTCTGTACGTTGAATATACACCTTGACAATCATTCTGCTAGACAGCTCCGTTATTCTTTTAGAGCCAGATATTTCTCAGTACACACTATACTCCAATTCACTCAGGAATATCCAAACGCAGGTTTTAGAAGAAACGTGTTTCTGACTCGATGCATCTAAACATCGATGCAACTTCCTAAGGTGAACGAACACAGAGAAGAGCACTTTGAAATATACGTTTCTCCAGTGTTTTAGACTCGATCTTACCGCTAATTCTTATATACCTGTATATGGATGGAAATATCTGTTTCTACATTCTGCAAAGAAAAGGTTTTCGAACTGCTACATTCACAGATCAGTTAAACTGTGCAAGCTAAACATAATTCTTGAGAATCATTCTGCTAGACAGCTCCATTTTTGATTTAGAGCCAGATATTTCTCATTACACACTATACTCCAATTCACTCAGGAATATCGAAATACAGCTTTTAGAAGAAACGTGTTTCTACCTCGATGAATCTAAACATAGATGTAACTTCCTTAGGTGAACGAACTCAGAAAAGAGCACTTTCAAATATGCATTTCTAAAGTGTTTTATACTCGATCTTACCGGTAATTCTTATATACCTGTATATGGCTGGAAAAATCTGTTTCTAAATTCTGCAAGGAAAGGGTTTCTGAACTGCTACATTCACACATGAGTTTAACTCTGTAGGTTTAATATACTCCTTGACAATCATTCTGCTAGATAGCTTCGTTTTTCTTTAGAGCCTGTTATTTCTTATTATACACTATACTCCCATTCACTCAGGAACAGCAAAATGCAGCTTTTAGAATAAACGTGTTTCTAACTCGAGGAATCTCAATATAGCTGCAACTTTCTAAGGTGAAAAAACAAACAGAAGAGCATTTTGAAATATATGTTACTCCAGTGTTTTTGACTCGATCTTACCTCTAATTATTATAAACATGTATACGGATGGATATATCTGTTTCTACATTCTGCAAAAAAAGGGTATCTGAACTGCTTCATTCACACACCATTTTAACCCTGTAAGTTGATTATACACCTTGACAATCATTCTGCTCGATATCTCCATTTTTGTTTTAGAGCAAGATATTTTTCATTACACACTATACTCCAGTTGACTCAGAAATACCCAAATGAACCTTTTGGAAGAATTGCGTTTCTAACTTGATAATCTAAATATACATGCAACTTCCTAAGGTGAACGAACACACAGAAGAGCGATTTAAAATATACGTTTCTCCAGTGATTTAAACTCGACCTTTCTGCTAATTCTCATATACCAGTATATGGCTGAAAATATCTATTTCTACATTCTGCCAAGAAAGGGTTTCTGAACTGCTACATTCACACATCAGTTGAACTCTATAAGTTGAATATACACCTTGACATTCATTCTATTAGATAGCTCCATTTTTGTTTTAGAGCCAGATATTTCTCATTACACAGCATACTCCAGTTCACTCAGGAATATCCAAACGCAGCT
>NW_016108332.1:0-2305 GCF_001604975.1 Cebus imitator
TTTTTTTCCTGTGATGGAGTCTCACTCTGCTGCCCAGGCTAGAGTACATTGGTGTAATCTTAGTTCACTGCAATGTCTGCTTCCCGGGTTCAAGTGATTCTTTTGTCTCAACCTCCTGAGTAGCTGGGATTACAGGCATGTACCACCACACCTGGCTAATTTTGTATTTTTAGTAGAGATGAGTTTCACCATTTTAGTTAGGCTGGTCTTGAACTCCTGACCTCAGGTGATCCACCTGTCTTGGTCTCCAAAGTGCTGGGATTACAGGTGTGAACCATCATCCCTGACCACTTGTATGTCAGTCACAATGCTATTCACAACAGCAAAGATACAGAACTACCCTGAGTGTCCATCAGTGGATGACTGAATAAAGAAATTTTTCTTTTTTTGGAGATGTGGTGTTGCTCTTGTTACCCAGGCTGGGGTGCAATGGTGCAATCTTGGCTCACTGCAACCTTCAACTCCCAAGTTCAAGCGATTTCACTGCTTCAGCCTCCCCGGCAGGTGAAATTACAGGTGCCTGCCACCACACAGTTGGCTAATTTTTGTATTTTTACTAGAGACAATGTTTCACCACGTTGGCCAGGCTGGTCTCGAACTCCTGATCTCAGGTGACCCACCCGCCTTGGCCTCCCAAAATGCTGGGACTACTGGCATGTGAGCCACTGCACCTGAGAACATGAACACACACACACACACACAAACACAGCATGGAATACCATGCAGCCATAAAATAGAATGAAATTATATCTTTTGCAGCAACATGGATGGAAGCGGAGACCATTATCTTAAGCAAAATTACTGAGAAACAGAAAATCTGCACTTGTGCCTCCTCAATACATAAAAAGGAAAAAAAAAGAAAAATATTTTATCTCATCATATATAGAAATATATATATTTATATATCATTTCTGAAAAACATTATATATATAATATATGGATACTTATGTACACATACATATACAAAAATACATATTTAACTCAGTATATACAATCTATAATGGATATCATATATATAGTACATATATAAATATACAAATATTTAAATATTAATATATAAATATTAATATATATATTAATATTTAATATATATATAAATATATATATACATATATAAATATATATATATAAATATACAAAATATATAAATATACAAACACACACATACAGTATACATACTTAAAGAGTGTTTAGTTCACAGACGGCATGATTTTTTTTTTTTTTTGAGTCAGGGTCTCACTCTGTTGCCAGGATGAAGGGCAGTGGCATAGTCAGAGCTCACTTCAGCCTTGACCTCCTGGGCTCAAGGCATCCTCGTACCTTTGCCTCTGAATGTGCTGGGATTATAGGTGTGCACCAAACCTGGCTAGTTAAAAAAAAATTTTTTTTGGCAGACATGGTTGTAGGGGAGACTTCCAGTGTTGCCCAGGTTGGTCTTGAACCCCTATGACTGCTAAAGTGCTGAGATCACAGGTGTGAGCCACTGTGCCCGGCCAGATGGTACAATTTTGATTTCTCTCATATTTAACAACACTTGCACCTATCATTGTACTGAATTTATAGCTCATTCTGGTTTAGGGTCAGGGACTCATTCTTTTGGAATGGCAGAGTTCAGCATTTCCTGACTCCACCGAAAAATGCTGCTGCCTCATTAAGGCGATAATGACCCTTCCATGCCTAACTCACAGGGATTTTCCTTTTTTGTCTCTCAAGTAACAGGCTGTGGTTTCAGAAGGATTTTTATGATTTTTCCAGATGAAAGCTGCTTTGTGAAGCAAAATGTTATGAAATGTGCAGGGCATATTTGTAAGAGGTAGCTACGTGGTCAAGGTCAGGGTGGGATAGGTGGAATTAGACCAACGAGCAGACCCAGCAGGGAACACTGCAAATCTGTGCCATGCTTTTCTTCTTGGGTGCAATTTGCAGGCAAAGGCATGTGCTTAATTGGGTGTGAAACCTGGGCCATGATTAAAAGGACTTTATGAGCCCACATGCATTTCCAAGGTAAGGCCCTCGTGGAGAGGGCGCGCCTTTCACGGGGAGACATGAACTTGTCCTGAGTGCACGTTCCTGGCTGGCCCTGAACCCCTCAGTCAGGCAGGGCTTGTCAGGGCTGTGTTGTGTCCTAACAAGGCTCAGGGGATGGCGGGGGCCTGCTGGTGTTGCATGTGTTTTGCATTCCAGCTCAGGATTTTGCAGAGCATGGAAAGCCAGTGTCACTCTGGGGGGGAACTGCCACCTATAAAATGCAGGTGCAGGCTTCAGGGAGGCTGGCAGCCTGGGGCCAGAAATCCAAACCCTGAGC